>NW_027325799.1:7500-208911 GCF_048418805.1 Vulpes vulpes | reverse complement strand
CACTTGTGCCCAAAGACTGGCTTAGCGGCCGAAAGCCTGATTTTCCCACTAGAACAACAGGCTCGCTCCTGTTGCCTGTCCTGTTGTGATCTACGCAGCGATTGCCCAGCCCTGGCAACACAGTCCCGAAACCCCGACAGTGGCACCTCCCCCCGACATTCGGCATCCACGGTGTGCATGAAGCCTTTCGACCCAGAGAATAGAAAACTGAAGCTCGGGCAGCCTCAGCGGTTTAGCACCACCTCCGGCCCAGGGCGCGATCCTGGAGACCCAGGATCGAGTCCCACATCGGGCTCCCTGCACGGAGCCTGCTTCTCCCTCTGCCTGTGTCTCTGCCTCTGTCTCTCTCTCTCTCTGTCTCTCTCTCTCTGTTTCTCATGAATAAATAAATAAAAATCTTTAAAAAAAAAAAAAAAAGAAAGAAAGAAAGAAAGAAAGAAAACTGAAGCTCACAGAGTTGGCCAAGCCAGTGGGTTGTGGAGGATTTAAACCTGGGCCTCCTAACCTCCAATCTACATAAATAGTACACAGGCCGCGGCTACGTGACGTGTGCCTGGACTGTGGTCAATAAACACCCAATAAAAGTTGGTCGAATGAACGAATGAATGAAAAGAGACTGAATTTCTAGCATCTCTACACTTGGGCCCGAGGCTTCCCCAGGAAACGGCCCGAGGCGGGGTCTCCACCTGGATGATGTTGCACGGGAACAGCACAGAGCATTTCCTCTAGTCTAGGCTTCCCCACCAGCTGCACGTCCAGAAGTAGCAGAGAGCAGCCACCCCCGGTCCTCCAGGCTCCTCGCAGCCTCGCACACGGCCCGGCAGCTGGGCCCGGCAGCAGGCGAAGCAGCCTTCGCTGGAAAATGTTTGGTCCGCAAATGACTTTGATCAGCCGTAGAGACAGAGGTGGCAGGGGGGGGGGGGGGGGGGGGGGGGGACGCTGGTCCAGCCTCTGCCAAGGTCGTGCCGTCTGCACTTACCTGCGGGTGGAGATCTCTGGGGAAGACGCTTCCAGAAAGGGGACCTAATGAATTCATGGGAGGTAACTGCGTGGAAGGAACAAACACTTCGGGTTCAAATCCACTTTCCTTATTTCCTGCCGGAGAAAGAGTGTTTTCAGACACCCCGTGTTGCAGCTGGAAGAAATTGAGCCGTAAGAATGATAATAATGATAATGGCATTGACTCCTGTTACTTGCAGGCGTGATGCACTAACCCAGCCCGGCATTCCCGCCCCCCCCCCCCCCCCCCCCCCCGTCTTGCACAATCCTGGCGACCCCCACTACCTGTCAGAGTGAGCGCTAGGTGACGGCGCCCGGAGCTGTGCCACCCCAAGCCTTGCTCACGTCATGGCAGGAGATGTCACACGCACGCAGGGCCTTCTTCTCTGGCGGAGGCATCGACGGCCACTGACCCCGCACAGCAGGCCATGACCCAGGGCGTCCGAAGACCCCGACCCGCTCGCCTCGGGTCTGCTGCCCCGCAGGCCACAGGGGCCACCTCTTGGAAGCCGGGAGCGATTTGGGGGTTCCCGCCGTTAGCGAGCTGGCTGCTGCGGGGAAGGCGTGCGCAGCCTGGAGACCAGCAGGTCTTCACACTCGGGGTCTGACTGATGGTTCCTTGGTCCTCTTGGTTGTCCTCGGGGTCCCCCTCCTCAAGGACCTCCGCCGACGGTCACCGCACCCTGACATCCAGCAGAGCCCCGTACGTGAGGACATGCGCTCTGAGGGCACGGTGCTGTAGGGCCCTGGGAAGAGGCTGTGCCTCAGTTTCCTCCCCACGTGGAGCTAACAGAACTCATGGGACGCTGGGGTGGCTCAGTGGTGGGCGTCCGCCTCCAGCCCAGGGTGTGACCCCGGGTCCCGGGATCGAGTCCCGCATCAGGCTCCTGTCATGGAGCCTGCTTCTCCCTCTGCCTGTGTCTCTGCCTCTTTCTCTCTCTGTGTGTGTCTCTCATGAATAAATAAATAAAATCTTTAAAAAAAGTTTTTTAAATAACAATTCATTGCTGAGGTCGTAATGAGAATGAAATGAGTCGCTGTTTCTAAAGCATCTGGAGCAGCGCGTGGCACGAGGGCACCGAGGATCCCTTGGACCGTTGAGCAGCCCCTGGCTGCGTTCGCCTCCCACCAGACGGGGCGTCTTGCTCCACCCCGCGCGCTCGTGGGTTCTCCCCGCCCTCCAGGCTCCGGGTGACCTACCCCAGGAGTTCCCAAACTTCAGTTTGCACAAGAATCCCCCGGGGTGTTCGCAAAAAATGCAAGCTTCTGAGCCACTCCCTGGATTCTGGTCGAGTGTCTGGGTGGAGCTCAGGAATCCACATTTCTCAGGCGCCCGCAAGGGATTCGGCCGTAGGTGGTCCTGGACTCACCCACCCCTGGCCCGGCTGTCTGTGACCCTGGTCACCTGGCCCTCGGCCACCGCGCAGCCATGGCTCAAAACCCCGCCCCTGGTCCCGCAGGCCCGGCCGCGTCGTCCGGGCCCAGCGAGCCGCCACCGTCCAGCTCTGCTGCCTCCCCCGCGACTGCTGTGCGCTGTGAGCCTCGCCCGGTTGACACCGGCGGCCAGGCCGTGGGCCCCGTGGGAACCGCGTCTCCGAGACTTGGTCCACGGGGTGCAGAAAGGTGGGAGGATGAAATTCTCGACCTTTCTGAGTTCCCGCTCGCTTTCTGGGTCTCCCTGAGAGGCCAGGCCCCTCGTTTTCCTCCCTGGAAGTGACTCGAGGGATTGTCACTTCTAAATTCGGGGAAAGAAAGGAGAAAGGGTCAGGACAGAGACCGGAGGAGGCGGGGGCTGGGAGCCAAGGGGACAACCGCTGACACACGCGGAAACAGCAAGGTCGAGGTCGGCCCCGCCGCGCCGCGGACTCACCCACAGCAGCCACTTAACCCGCTCAGTGCTGGACTCCCTGAAAACGAAGTCTCGTCCCAGAAATGTATAGCGCCTCCTTCCCCTGGTGGCAAAATCCAAGCACTTTTAAAGGTCTTCAGTCAGAAAACAAAAAGTCCCTATTAAATTCCACTACAAGGAGGACCCGGGGTGGGGAGGGGCTCAGCCATGGGGCATAGGGAGGGGCGTCTGCCTCTGGCTCACGGCATGACCTCAGGGTCCCAGGATCAAGTCCCACGTCGGGGTCCCCGCATGGAGCCTGTTTCTCCCTCTCCCTGGGTTTCTGCCTCTCTGTGTCTCTCATGAATAAATAAATTTAAAAAATCTTTAAGGACACAGACGTCAGAACCCCCATTCCGGGATGAGAGGGGGCCCGGGTGGGGTTGTGATGTCTACAAAGCCGAGGAGGTGCAGAGACGAGAGCACAGGGAGACAGATGGGCGCGGAGGCAGAGGACGGGGTGCGGGGCGGCCAGGGCTGCGGGAGCCGGGAGGCTGGAGGAGGGAGCCCTCCTCTGGAGCCCTCGGAGGGACGGGCCCCCACGCCTTGCTGACGGACTCCGGCCTCCAAAACTGGAAAAAAATAAAGACCGAATTCCCGTTAGAGGCCGCCCGGATGGCGGCGACGTGGTGGCGCTGCCCTCGGAACCTTCTCCGGCTCTCAGGCTGGTGGTCACCGGGCCGTCCTTGGGCCAGCGGGCACGAGAACATCGCACGGATACGCTCAGATGGCAGAAAATGGGAAAAAGCAGATTTCTTCTCGAATCAGGAAATCTCCTTTCTCAAGGCCAGGGTGGGACGGAGCCGAGCCCCCGCTGGAGGCAAGTCCTTCCTCGTGCCTGAGGCCTGTGTCCGTGGTGGCCCCATCCCCTCCCCACGTCGCACGCTGGGCAAGGCTGGTAAGAGGCCCGGCCGTCCCCTACCAAGGGGCGGCCACACTCGTGCCCGGGGCTCCGAAGAGTGTTTCTGTCCCGAGTGAGCGTGCACGGTGATGCCGGCCGGGGGACCACAGTCATTCCCCCGGAGGGCCTGTGCCCCTCCTGCGCCTGGACGCCGGGGGCACCCGAGGCGGGCTCCGCTGCTCCCTTCTCTGAAGGCACCCTCTTCCGCGGCGTTGCCCAGAGGCCGGCTTGGCCGTGGAGACCCCTGCCCGCCCCCAGCAGCCCACGGTGCTCCCGAGGACGGGGGGACGGAAGGGAACGCCCGCGAGCATCCGAGGAAGGGTCACAACTCCTCCCCGTAGACACACAGCTGGATCCGCGGCCAAGGTGCAGCTAAAAATATAGTCGTCATGTTTTTCAAAATGCCTTATGTACAGATTTTTGACATAGATTCATTCCAGAAATCAATACAGCCCTAGACAAAGGTCTTCACGTCGGAACGACTGTGGCTTTCCCCTGCCACAAGGAGCAGGTCACAGCGCCTGCGGTGTCTCCTACGTTCCTGTGCCTCTGGGCTCCCGCGTGCAGCGACGACCCGAGCTTGACGCTGTGCGTCCCTCCTCTCCGCACCGTCATTGATCTTTGATCATCATTTCCAATATTGCTCATAATGTCCCCAAACTCTCTTGTGCAAACAGGTGAGACGAACATTATAAGTAAATAAATAAACACCCACAGAGAGGGACCAAGTGTTCTCCATAGATCGAGTGAGATCCCAAAGTGATCTAAACGCAGCCTCTTTAACTCATCCTCCAGACGTGGCTTCCTTGCGATTGGGAAGGAGGCGCATCGGATCGCCCAGCACCGTCCCCCCCGGATACCGCGGGCGTCCTCACGTTACCCCGACAGCATCACCTCCTGCGCGGCCCGCACCAGGCGGAGCGCACGGACCCCGCAGAGTGGCCAGAGACCCCAGAGCCAAAGGCCACGCGCTCCCCCGTCTTTCAGGGGACGGGAATAGAACGGGCCGCACGGTCCTCTTTTGTCCCATTTCCATGGTTTTTAACTGCGTCCCTGCGCTCACCTGAAAGCGCTCGCCTGCCCGCCAGGAAGGGATTTCACAGGGTGACATGTGGCCACAGAAAAGCCATCTCTGTCTTGCAACCCCTGCTCCTCCCGTCGCCGGGGCTGGAAAATGACACCAACACCGACGTCTCTCAAATCTGAGGGGCTCTTGTACGGAGAACAAGTCCGTTGCTCCTTCTTTGCCTTGGGGAGGAGGAAAAGCACAAAACAGCCACACAGCGTCTGACCCCCCGGCCCTGCCGCGCCTCCGCGTGGCCCCGTGAACAGATTTCAGGCTCCTCACCACGCGCGGCAGTCGCAGCCCACGAGGATGTGCAAGTCCATCCGTGCGTCCTCACCCCCAGGATGAGGTGGGGCGTGGACTTAGACGATCACGGGTCCTAGAGAAGCAAAGTGTGCACAGTCGTTCTGCGGACACTCCTGGGCAGCTGCATCCGGGCACATCTCATCGTCGCTTGTCGAGAAAGTTCTCTGGCAGACGAGCAGCTGCAGTCCTCTCAGCGCGAAGGGGGGAGCTTCTCCACGGGCCCACCCTCCTCACCGTCCTCTCCGGGGAGGCCCCGGAAACACAGGCAAGCCCCAGGGCCCTTCCTCCTAAAAGTAGCACCTGCCCTGTTGCCGACCGCCCACTTCAGGGAGAAGAAAATGGCTCCCCGCTGGCCCCTGTGAGTCCGAGCCCCTTCTCCGAGCATCTGCCTGGGACCCCAGCATGTCCAGGACTTGCGGTCTCGGGGGCCCGGCCAGGGCCGCTGGCCTCCCCGACATGCAGCTCGCCTGCGGACACGATGGATGGGCTTCCTCCCGTCAGGGGGTTCACCGTCCCGTCAAGGAGAGAGGAACGCGCGTGGCGTGGTGAACACTGACCCTGTTCTAGGGCACGGAGCCAGGCCCCCTAACCCCGGCTTGCTTGGAATCCAAACTTGGAAGACGTGGCCATGGCCGGAGGGGTGAGGGCACACTCGGCGGCCACGGTGAGCGAGGGGAAGAAAGGGAAGGCAAAGAATGTGGGATTCCAGGCGGAGGGAACAACCTACAGAAGGACGTAAAGTGACTCAGAACATGGTGTTTCCATGAAAACCCAGGCTGGTCCCACGGTTTGGTCCCACCTCAAAATCCACCACTGAGAGAGGAGACCCCTTGGATCCGGCCGGAGATGCGCCGCCTGTTATGAAGGACAGGGCTCGATGGGCCGGTGCCGTCGTCAGCCCAACCCCATTCCTGCTCGAGTGGCCGCGGGTGGAGGCAGCAGGTAGGGACCCACCGGGTCTCGGGGAGCCGCACACACAGTCTCGACAGGCCCCGCCACATGCGCTGCCAGGGCGAGTGCGAAACCTCCCACAGGCCCCTCGTCCCCGTCCTCCTGACCGACCAGGACTTGCCCAACGAGGTGCCAGGGCAGAGGACCCGGGATTTCCAGGAATAGTCTAGCCGCATCATTTGAGGATTCTCCTATCTCTAACCCGAGTCAATACCGAGGCGTTTGGCGGTCGTCTGAAGACTCTACCAGAGGGACGAAAAATTTGAGTCCTTGACACACACACATTCCCAGCCGCGGCCCCTGTTGTGCTTCTTGATTCAGCCCCACACTAAAGACACCAAAGTGTCCTTGTCACAGTCCATCTAGTGCCAGGGCAGGGCTCTTGGGGTTTTATTTTATTTTATTTTTGCATTTTTATATTTTTAAAAAATTATTTCACTCTGTAAAACGATCCCCGGGGAGAATGCCAACACCAGGGTAGCGATCCTCAGGGCCAGGAGGCTGGGGAGCGCCTCGTGGGGCAAGTCATGTGCATTCTGGATAAGCTTCAGTCCAATCTGAGCGGTAACGCTGCCGCCCGGGAGTTCGTTGCTAACAACCCAATAATACGTCTAAATAAGCGGCCTCTAAACAGAAACGCACCCAAGGCGAGATGCGTCCAACACAGGATGTGCGTCGACCAAGGTGCTGTGGCCCGAGACTCACAGAAGCCACCCTGGGTCTCTCCGCAAAGCAGCGGCTCGGGCCTGCAATGTCGGCGTCCACGGCGACGTCACAGATCCCGATCGCCACGGAAGACGAGGGGGGGCTGCACAGGTTGGTCGCCGCGAGGATGAGGCGAGGGCTCTGCAGCTCGAACGTGGAGGCGCCGCTCCAGCAAACGGACCCCGAGTCCACGACAGTTCACATACAGCAGGTGCGTGTCCCTTGTTCACGTTGTCCGGCTGGGGCTGGGGGTAGGCCGCCCGGGAACGCCCCCTGGCTCGGGTCTGCAGGAGTCCGGGTGGACGGACGTGGCACCCGCGGGCACCTGGGCAGCAGCCCCACCTGGGACGGGCTCACCGGGCTGCGCCCCCGACCTGCCCACATTCCACTGGCTCAGCTGCAAGGGAGTCTGGGAAATGTCGTCTGGCTGATGAGCAGGAACAAGAAAACGGGGTCACCTCGGCCGCAGGCTCTGCCACAGTTTAAGGCCTGTGACCACCCTGGCAGATCAATAATTTGCTCCCCCCTTCAATTCTTCTTTAAATATTCGCTCAAAGTTTATTTTGAGGTGAAACTGTAACGTGTGCGAAGGAGGGGAGGAAGAGGGCCGCCCCTTGACCTGAGCAATCTTGCCTAAACCCTTGCCGGCAGCTCTGCGGAAGGTTCCCGGCCCCTCCCGATGGCTGCGTGCAAGCACGGCATTTCCCCAGGCCCCCGGCCAGCCCGGCTGTGAGGGGCCTGAGTGCAAGGTCACCGCGTGAGACGGGCTCCTCCCCGGAGCGTCTGGAGCCAGAGCCGGCTCCCAAGGAGGACGCAGCCTCTCCTGTGCCTTGGAAGCGTTTGTAGGGGATCCCGGAGCCGCAGGGCACCTGTAAGGCCTCCTGGCCCCGCAGCCCAAGCCTCGAGCCCAAGGGAACGCTACACAGACAAGTGGCGCCCCACAAGAGAAGCCCTACAGTGTCTTCCCTCTTGTATGGCACCTGGGGGCCAAGGGAGACCCCTGTCCTACAAACAAGCAGCTTCATGGGGTCTGGAAGGGAACCCTGACAGGAGAGCACAATGGTGACAATTGAGGGGCGCCCGGGGAGGCTCCACGGTGGGGCATCCGCCTCTGGCTCAGGCCGTGACCCGGGGTCCCGGGATCGAGTCCTGCATCATCAGGTCCCCACAGGGAGCCTGCTGCTCCTTCCGCCTGGGTCGCTCCCTCTCTGTGTCTCTCATGGATAAATACATAAAACCTTTAAAATAAGAATAAGAATAAGAATAACAGCATGTTGAACTGCCCCTGTGGTTACCATATGACGTGAGCTGCGCTGCTGAATTCTCGCCATGACCTGTGAGGCAGGTGTTCTAACCCACATCCCGCTGATGAGGAAACTGAGGCTCAGAAGAGCTAAGTCCATGCTTGTGCAGCTGGAGAGGTTGAGTCAGGACCTTCCATGCACCTGCTAGGCCTGGATCCCTAACCCCGAGCTCTATGGTTGGCGACACTGGTCCCTTGGTGGACGGGGACCCCTTCCTCCTACACCTGCACCCTCCTCCTCCTCGGCCTTGGCCTGCCCCCCAGCAGGTGGCCACATCACCTCCACTTTCAGGGATTTCAAGGCTTTCAGGGCTTTCAGGGCTTTCAGGGCTTTCAGGGCTCCATGCAGCCTGAGCCCCTCCTGAGCATGCGGCAGCTCCTCCGCTGTGGAAGGAAGTGTCCCCGGGGTGCCGGAGGAGCTGGGGGGGGCAGGGCTCACCATGCAAACCTCTCCCCACCCACCCACTTCCCCGGGCTCGGACCCCTGCCTCGGCAGCTATGGTTTCCCCGACCTCCCACAGGAGCCCAAAGGCTGTGTGAGCCCCCAAACAAAAGAGCATGCTATCGGGCCACCCTCAGCCCGGGGGTCGCTGGGCGGGCGGCCGGCATTGGCTGCTTGAGCCATGCGGGGCTGTGGCCGGCTAGTCACTGCGCAAACAGCCCATGGGAGCAGCAGAGCCCCGGCAGGGAGGTGCCGGGTTGCGGTTTGACGGCTGACTGGTCTCTCCCTTCTCAGAACCCAGGTCTTCCCCTTGTAGGGGTGGGGAGGACCTGAAGGGTGTGTCCGCCCTAAACTTCTAGGGGGAGCAAACAGCCTCTGAAAGGGTGCTCCCTGGGGGACTTTCTGTGGGCGCCTCCGCCCTGCGCTGCCATCCCAGGGGCCTGTTCCCGCCAGGACAGCCACCTTGTCTAGCCTCCTTTCAATCTTCTCCTCCTTTTTGTTTTTTATTTTCTTGTCAGACATATATCTCCATCTGAGAGAGTGTGCGAGGGTGGTGGGGGGCTGCGGGTTGCAGGGGGAGAGGGAGGGAGAGTCTCCAGCAGACCCCCTGCTGATCAGGAGTTGGTCGCTTAACCGGCTGAGCCACACAAGCACCTCAAATTTTGGGGTTTTTTTTTCTTAAACGCGTCCTGTGGATTGGTGCGGGATGGAAGCAGTGAGACCTCCGCAAGACTCCTCGTGTAGGGCGTTTCTTCTTCACGGTCCTCCTGGGCGCTTTGGGAGAGACTGGTGGCCTAGGCCAAGCGTTCGTGGACGCGGTTAAGGTGTGTAAACTCTCCCCAGCCTCCTCTTCTTCCCGAGGCAGGGGCTGGTTTGGCAGAGAAGGGTCAACCGGGGGTTCCCCAGGAGCCCGGGTCATGCTCCCACCTGGGCTGGGTTGCACGACAATGATGTGGCTGGGAGATTTGCCAAACACGGCAGAGCTGGGGTGAGTCCCAGGGTGCAAGCATTAAGGGCAGGCCCCAGGGCGCAGGGTGGAGCCCTGAGGCAGAGAGAATCCACGCGGCCAAGGAGAGCGCTGGGCTGAGTGCAGTCTGCTCCGGCCCCCCCCCCTGCCAACGGCTCCCTGGAGAACCTGCCTCCACACGCCCCGGGGCCAACCCCCTTGTCCAGGAAGCCAGCAGGCCCGGCTATCTGCGGTGGACGGACACCAACTTGACCTAAGTGCCCTTCCAGCCTTGGGATTCTCGGCTGACCTTGCCATCTGGAGCTCCACAGACACCCCCACGCCCTTTCCCTGTGTGCATGGTCCCAGGGGTGCACCAACCTCAGATGCAGCGCCCAGGCGCCCCTCTGCCCCCCCTCCCACCCCAGCCACGCTTTGGACATGGGGTCCAGGCCCTTGTGATCCCTTTACTTCAAAGGCAACCAGAGAACAGCCCCGCAGAGGGGTCCGATGCCCCAAAGCCGCCAGGAGCCTTCCGGGGGATGAGCTTTATGGCTTCTCCTCCTTGAGACCAGGAAGCTTCATCTGACTCCCATTCCAACCCCCAGACTTCCATTTTACCCGCAGCAGCCCCAGGAGTCCTCACCCTTCCAGACACCCCCCGGGCGTGGTGTGGGACAGACGCGTGGCCCCTCTGCCCTGGGCCCCTCACCCATCCGCAGGGAAGGTCCACCCTGCCCGTGTCTGGGACTCAAGACAAAGCCCCTTGTCGCGCGTTGTCCCCGATGGTTTAGCCAGGGAAGCGGCCAGGAAGCACGGTCTAGTGCGGGGACCTGCACCCCCAGCACGGTGCTCTCAGCCGCGCCCCGTCAGCCCCGGATGCGGCCTCCTCCGCACCCCAGCTCCTGTCTCGGGGGCGGGGCATCGCCGGGCCGAAGGGAAGGACAGGCTGCGTGGCCCACGGGGTGGGGTGCAGCGAGAGGGCTTCAGCACAATTTCTCCGTGCCCCGTCCTAAGGGTGTCCCCGGGGGCGCCCTATGCTTGGGCTTCCCTTTGTGCAAGAACAGGCTGCTGTGCAGATGAGCGGCCGTGGGGACGGCTTCTGGGCGTTCCTGGGGGTCAGTGACACTCCTGGGAAGGCAGCTCAGCCTCACCCCGCCCCAGCTGCTGGCTCACACGCCTCCGCCCACCCCACCGCCCCAACCGGCAGCCTCCCCTCTGCTGCTGCGGGGTCCCCCCCTTGCCCCTGCTGCCGGGGACACCCTGACCCCACCAGTGCTGGGAGGACAAGGCGCTCGGAGCCGAGAAGCACTGGCTCAGGCCTCGAGGTGCCTGAAGGGCGGGCCCTCCTGACCCCCGCCCGGCGGCTCCCACTGCACTTCCAGCCGCGTGGACGCCCGGGGCCCCCCAGTCATCAGACAAGGGCCACCAGGGCTTGGGAAGGTGAAGGGGCAGCTGCCAGGGCGGAGGGGTCCTGGGGAGAGCAGGTGGCCCGCTGTGCAGCCCCGTCCGCCGCTCCGTGGGCCCTCGGGGCTCAACCTGCCCAGGGCCAGCGAGGATGGGGTGTCTCGGGGTGCCGTGGGGTGCGCTGGGGTGCCACGGCGGCTGGCTCTGAGAGCCCGGGTGCAGACGTGCCTCTCGGGGCTGCACTCCAGCCAGCGGACAAGGCCCTGTCCGGGGTCCAGCAGCCCCTTGCACTGAGCCCTGTGCTGAGCACCCGGCCCCTGCCCTTCAAGTTCATTCTTGCCCCATGGTTTCCCTCTGGTCCCTGTAGGACAAGGAACTTCATTTCGGGGTGCAGTAAGGTTGCCCCGGGGACCATAAACACCTGTCGGTGGGCTTCCCTGGGCCTGGAGGAGGAGAGGAGGGAAGATAGTGAGGAAGGAACCGCTCCTGGGGGCGATGTCGGGGTGGGGATGGGGCTCGGGTCCGAGAGGGGCCTGGAAGCGGGAACAGACCCCGAGGGGTGGCGAGCAGTGGGAGGGAGTAGAGTCCAGGTGGGGGTCCCCGAGGTGTCCCACCCGCACCTCCGTAGCAGGTGCCCTGACGGCTGCGCCTGACCCCCCACCCCAGGCCCTGCGCACGCGGCCCCAACGGCACTGATGGGCCGAGATCCCGGTCCTGGGGGGGGCCTGCACCAGGCCTCGGGGAGTCGGGGGTTGGGGGCCCACACTGGCTGGGGCAGCCCCATGCTGACCAGCCCGACCTGCAGGAGGCAGAAGCCGCCGTGGTAAGTGGATGCGGGCGTCTAAGCAGCCAGAGGACGAGGGGCGCGGCCCCAGCTGGGAGACCCCGGGCACCGCCAGCATTCAGGCTCCAACAACCCAGCTTCCCGCAAGCGCATGGCCTCAGGGCCCAGCCTAGGGCGCGTCTAGTAAGGAAGACCCAGCCCTGCTCCTACCCTAAAGCTCGCATCCTGGGTGGGGGCCGCCTGACCCTCTGCTCCCCCGCCTAGGCCTGGGGTCGCCTCCCCTGGGGGGGCAGGGCGCTGCAGCTCTGGCCTCGGGTCCCCTTGGGGAGGCCGCAGCACCCCGCCCATCACTCAGTCTCGCTGCAGCTCATTTCGTGCCACCCTCCCCCCTCCTTTCGGTCGCCGTCAGGGCTGCAGGATGCGAGTCCCGGAGCCGTGGTTCCAGTCGCAGCCACACGTTAGGCCACTGGGGAGCCCACTGCTCATGCCGAGCCCCTATCCCACCGATGGAATCAGGACCCCGGAGCGGGAAGCCCCAAGTGGTTCCCGGGGCTGCCGGGGTCATGAACTGGCCGGTGGCGTGTGCGGTGGCCTCCGAGCAGCTGCTGGTGGAAATGACGTAGCTTCCCTGAGGATACCGGCTGCCTCCGGTTCCCTCTTCCCACACGGGGACAGGCCCCGTTCTAGCCCCGGGGCCTGTGCACGTGGAGTCGGAGGCTATTGGGGGTTATGGGCTAGGGGCCGAGCTCCGGGTGGGGAGGCCTGGATGCCCGAAGCCAGAGTGGGCCTTCACTCGGTGAGGTGGCCCTGAGCGGGGTCTGGTGGGACATGTGTAGGGGGACGTGCAAGGTTCAGCACAGACAGGGAGGCCTGCGGGCCTGAGAAGCCCGGCCAGTGGGTGCAGGTGACGAGTGACGGAGGTGGGGTGTGCGTGTTGGTCCCATGGCTGCACAGGCTCACGGTGACCTGGGAGCCCCGGGGAGGCCACGGTGACCACAGGTCCCGGCTCTGGGGCCAAGGACACGGGGACACTCGCCGGGGAAGGGTTAACTCTGGGGCCACTGGGTTCGGCAGTCCAAGTCTCTGGAGCTTGTGCAACGGGGGGGGGGGGGGGGGGGGCATTTTCAAGGAAAAAGGAAAAGGATGCTCCGAGGAGGGGCCGTGGCAGGAAGGGGCTGCGCAGAGCTGCCCTGGGCCCCGAGAAGCCGCTGTGGGTGGCACGCTGACGCTTGGCGACCGGACAGTAGCGCGTCCCCTCCAGATGCTGGCACGATGCCCCCCAGCGCCTGTGGGCCTGCAGCCTCCGGGACCCCTCACAGGCCAACCCGCCATCCGTGTCAGCGGCGGGAAGTGGGGAGGCCGTGCGGCACCTGTGGTCAGCGCCCAACACCACGGCCGAGCCGCCCCGGGGCCTCCGAGCCCGCTCCACCCGCCACTGCCGCCACAGACGCTCCCGTGGCCCCAGACACGACAAGGCCTTGGCCCCCCCGGAGCCTGAACTGCATCAGGAGGCCGATGGGCCGGGAACCGCAGCACCAGGCATGCGGGAAGGACGTGCGCGGGGCGCCCATGAGCACAGCAGAGGCCAAGGCGCCCGGGCGGCGAGGGCAGGCCCCTGGAGGGCCATGGGGGTGGACAGACCCTGGCCCGGGCCACGTCCAGCCACTGGGAGTCCTTCCTGCACCGCCAGCCACGCAGCGCTGGGTGAGACGTGCTGTGGACCCGCCTCGGGCTCTGCACATGGACTAGGCTGTGCAGCCGGCGCTCGGGCCTCTGCAGACACACGCGGGAAGCCAAGGGGGTGGCGAGGAAGGGGCTGGGGAGGCCACGGGGGGATGCGTCCCACGAGAGAGAAGAGCAGGGCAGGGGTTTGGGTGGGGCCTTTGAGGGGCCGCGAAGCTACTGAAGGTCCACAGGCAAGGGCGGCACAGGGTCACGCGGGGGTCCAGAGCCCCTGAGCGAGAGGAGCTCACAAAAGGTGGGTCAGGGCGCCCGGGGCTCCGCGGGGGGCAGCCACCTCCAGCCCAGGGCATGACCCCGGGGTCTGGGATCGAGTCCTGCCTTGGGCTCCGCGCAAGGAGCCTGCATCTCCCTCTGTCTGTGTCTCTGCCTCTCTCTGGGTCTCAGGAATAAATAAATAAATAAATAAATAAATAAATAAATAAATAAATAAAATCTTAAAAAAAAAAAAAGATGAGTTCGAGACCATTCAGTAGGAGCACAGGGCCTCTGGGGACACGGGGTGGTGGCCAGTGTCCCCACAGCATCAGCCGAGGCCCAGGTGAAGCCCTCCTGGCTCCATGGACCCGCCTGGGGGGGCGTCCCCGCACGCCGCACAACGTGCTCGGGTCTCAGAGCCCAGCGGCCCCGTGCCCACCGGCCGCCTCCAGGGACCCAGGCAAAACCCTTTACTTCTCTGCGTCACGACTTCCTCACCCGGAACCCGGGCACAACCGTTCTCGCTCTAGTTGATCTGCCCTATATTTGTGGAATTCGAACAACATACGGTCCATGAGGAAATGGTCCTGGGGCATCACCGACGGTACGACGGGGCCCTGACCCACAGCCCAGGACCCGGGCCGCACACCCTGGCCTGACGTGGTTTCCTCTGCCCTCACAACAGGCCTCCAGCCGCTTCCCCGGGACCCACCTCCCCGGGACCCCGGAGTCCTGCCTCCTTCAAGGCCCAGCCCAAGCGCCTCCTCCTCCGGGAAGCCTTCCCAGCCTTTCTCCGGGCCCCAAGCTGCAGATGAGCTCATCCCCCTGAGGGAGCCTCTCTGGGGATCCCTGAGGCCCGTCAACTGTGCCCCAGCGACAGCCCTGCACGAGCTGCGGCGTCTTTGTTGAGGGCCACGTGGGGTGACTGGGTGCGGGGGCCGGGCTGCACAGGCAGTCGGGGAGCAGCGGCCCGGGCCCAGGGGACGCAGGAGGGCCGCGTGGTGGCGGGCGGGGGTGGGGGGCAGGGCACGGAGGGCTGAGCTGTGCTGCAGCGTCCAGCGTCCTCAGGCCTGGGACCGCGGGGGCGCCTGGGACACCTGGCGGAGGAGCGACGGAGGGACAGGGGGTCTCGGGTACACGGCCGACGGGCAGCGGGGAGGCAGCAGGCGCAGGCCCCACTCACTGCTCCTCCAAGGAAGGATGGCAGCTGGTGCTCGGGGGAAAGCGGGCGTGCGAGGGACAGCCTCTCCCCTGCGTCAGCAGGTCGGGTGCGGCCTGAAGCCCAGGAGGACCCCCCCAGCCCACCTGCTGGCCAGTGGCCACCCCCCGCCCCAGCCTGCAAGCCCAGGAGGGCCTCCCCAGCCCTCCTGCAGGCCCGCGGCCACCCCCTCCCCACACCAGCCTGCAAACAGCCAGCAGAGTCGCTGCTGCCAGGCCCTCCTGTGCCCCCAGAGCAGGGAGCCCGTCTCAGGCCCCAAGGCGGGCACAGTCCTCCCAGGAGGGGCGACGGCCCTTTCCCCTGGAGGCTGGAGGCCCATCCAGCCGTTCCCTTATCAGGGTTTCTTCTGGGAGGATGTGGGCCATCAGCCACGGCACAGGTGCCCAGCCCGACGGAAACCCTGGCCCTGGGCTCGGCTGAGAGAGGAGGGGACGGGGCAGAGGGTGGGGTGTGCAGGAGCAAACCGCCGCCGTTGTGGGGGAGCGGGAGTGAGGCAGGTCCTGCCTGACGGATCCCAGACCCCTCGGCCGCCCCTGCTGACATGTGATAAATGCTTCCTGTGAAAATGTTTACCCGGGAGGAAATGGGTCATGCTTCCCCTTCCTACCGCGAGGGTGGGGAGGGGGCCCGCGCCGTCCCGTGACTCCCACAGCTGTCCCTGCTCACCGGCTCCCCTGCCTGGCCGCCCGGGGGGTGGGGGTGGACGACGGCGCACGCAGCCAGGAGCCCAAGCCTGCGGACACGCGGCCATGCCCGCTGCTCACCTTGCCTCCTGTTTTTTTCCTGCATTTCTCTTAAATGAAGCTGCCATCTGGCCCTAAAGGGGTCATCAGGCCGTGGCCCCTTTCATTGCCCTGCTTGGAGGGGATGGCGTGGGCGGATCTCGCAACCTGTCACCACGGACCTTAAGTCTCGGGAGCAGAGGTGTCCACGGGCCTGGAAAAACCATTTGCTTCCAGCAGCCAGGGCCTTGGGGTCTCTGGGTCGGTCACGTCGCGGTCTCTGGGGAGGCAGTTGGAGATGCTGAACAGAGGGTCCGACCCGGAGCCCTCACTTGCCTCTGCCACCTGGAGCAGGTCCCCGAGCTCCGCCAGCCCAGCTCCTCCCCAGGACGCGGGCGCCATGGTGTCACCTGCCACAGTTTCCCCTGAAGGTCGGGTCAGGGAACACGTGCGCGTGCTAGTAAGTGGTAAAATGATGCATTTGGGGGGAGGCTGACGCCAGGGAGCTCAGCCAAGGCGTCCTATAAAATGGTCCCCAGGGCCCAGCCTGGGGACTGGGTCACCCCAACACGTCGCATTCCGTCCTGATCCACGCCCCCGCCCAGCCCAGGTGTCTCCCGGAGGCCGAGCACCCAGCGTGCGGCCGCAGTCGTACAGTCGACCCCGAGAAGCCGGCCGGCAGCACCCGGAAAACTGGGTTCCAGCAGCGTCCCGGCTCGGAGCGCTGCGGGCTCGGGCCCAGAATCCACGACCCAAGGTGCCCGCGCCTCTGCCGCCCATTCCAGGCCCGCGATGGGCCATATAGATGCACAGTCGGATATGCCCACGGGGTGACCTCCCAGAGGGGGCCTGGGCACACGGAACCTACTGGAGCCCCGGGCTCGTTGCCGCGCCTTCCAAGCCCTCAGGTCCGGGTGACTCTGGGAGAGGCGGTGGGCGAGGCCGGGCCCACAGCCAAGTCTGGGCGCAGCAGGTGTCAGCCCCGAAGCAGGGCCGACGATGCCCGGTGCAGAGCCACAGGCAGGCTCTCCGTACCCCGGATGGCGGGGGGAGGCCGGGGCTGCAGGCCACATCGGGGCCGGCTTTCCAGGCGGCTGAGCCCCGTCACAGAGGGATTTGGGGGCAGCGAGCCGGCGAGGCCAGCAGCTCACTGCAGACTCCAGGACACGAGACTTATGATCACTTGGATATTGCATTTTATTTTTTTAATTTTTTTAAAGATTTATTTATTCATGATAGACATAGAGAGAGAGAGGGAGAGACCCAGGAGGAGGGAGAAGCAGGATCCACGCAGGGAGCCCGACGCGGGACTCGATCCCGGGACCCTGGACCCTGAGCTGAGCCGCAGGCAGCCGCTGAGTGACTGAGCCCCCCAGGCGCCCCTCTTTCCTTCCTTCCTCCCTTTTCTCTTTTTCTTTTCTCTTCTTTCTTCCTCTTTCTTCTTTCTTCCCCTTTCTTCCTCTCTTTCTCTCCTTCTGTCTGTCTATCTGTCTGTGTCTGTCTTCCTTTCTTCATCATTCACTACCTTAGAGACCCAGAAGCGGCCTGCAGTGGGGGTTGGTAATGAGAGGAAGGGCAAGGGGCAGACCTGAGGCCGCATGGAGACAACTCTCCGGCCTTGAACTACAGTCCAGCCCAGCGGCCAGGAGAGGTCTGACCCCGCGGAGACACCTCAGCCGTAATCTCCTCAAAATGGGTTTGAAATATCTGATATGGTCCTAAATGGGCTGTTTCCTTCCAAACTTGCATGGATCTAATAAATCGTCGGATGGGTGGAATGAACGTTAGCTGGGAGCCACGTGCTAACGTGGCCTGGAAGCTTCCATACACACCAACCCGCCGGTCCTTACGAGAACCCCAAGGAATAGTTGCCCTCATCCTTCTACATCCAGGAAAGAAATGCAGACTGAATTACATGAACGCCCGGATTCTGCTTGCCAAGCTTGCGTGAGCCAGTGCCCAGGCTCCGCGGTGCCTCGCCGTCCCCCGCCCCGCACAGGCCTGGACACCGGGGGGCACGCAGGCCGCCCCTGCCCCCGCGTCAGTCAGCCGACGGGCGTCAGCATTGTGCACCGAGTCTCCCTCCTCCAGTCACCCTCCGCCGGGGCCTCCGTTCCCTCTCGTCCCTTATCCTCGTCACCTGGGCCACCGTCCCAGTGTCCTGGCCACTCCCGTGTCACCCCCGTCACGTCCACCCTCCGTGCTAACCGGAGGAAGCGGACACAGAGCTGAACACATCAGCCTTTCGCCTGCGAAGCCGCAGTCACTCCCGCAACCCACGGAGTCGTTTCCGACTTTAGGCCCAGGAGCCAAGGCGTCTGGCGTCTCCTCCTAGGGCATGTCCTGCGTTACCCCCAGTCTCCCGGTCACCCCTGCTGTCGCGAGCCAGAGTCTCCACAACTCCGAACCACAAATTCCACAGTAGCCTTATCCCGGTTTCATCCCCTTGATTCATGCTGCCCTTTGGTTCAGGACGCCCCTCCACATCCTGCACACGCAGCTCCTGCCCCCTCCCCATGCTTCATCGGCCATATCCCCAGGGACAGCGTCTCTGCGTGGGACAATGGAGGCTGCTGCAGTCACCACCATTCAGCTCCGTCCACTCCTGAGAAGCCCCAATCAGCTTCTCAATAAATATGCTGATTTATTGAACCGACCATAAAGTTCCAAAATCAAATTCTAAGCATTTCTGCAAACCAGGACATCCTCTAGAGGCAAGACAGCAGTTGTTTCAGCGCTCTAAGACCCGAGCTTAGTAAATATTCAATAAATGGGCGGAATGAATGGATGCCCCGTGGGCTAGAGGCCAGGACACCTGAATTCCAGTCTTTCTTCTACTAACTGTCCATGAGGCCTTGGGAAAATCACTCCTCCTCACTAAACCTCTCTCTGTTCGTCTGTAAAATGAGGCATTTGGACCAACTCTTCTCTGAAGTAAATCCCTCGTAGCCCTAAAATTCTATAATTTCATGAAATTGCTAAATCCATTTATACTCTTGGTGTCAAAGAAAAATGAAGGTACAGGGGGCAGCCCTGGTGGCGCAGCGGTTTAGCGCCGCCTGCAGCCTCGGGTGTGATCCTGGAGACCCAGGATCGAGTCCCACGTCGGGCTTCCTGCATGGAGCCTGCTTCTCCCTGTGCCTGTGTCTCTGCCTCTCTCTTCGCTCTCTGAATGAATAAATAAATAAATCTTAAAAAAAAAAAAAAAAAAGAAAAGAAAAATGAAGGTACAGCTAATATTTATTAACTGTTCTTGTTTTCTGCTTCATTGCTCATTTCATGCATTGCAGTGTAGGCTTTGTGATCTATTCTGTGTTTTAGTTATCACAATAAACTTTTGAGGCAGATATTGCTATGCTTGTCTCTTCACTTTGGGGAAACTGTACTTTTATTAACTTGAGAAGACTTCAGCTTCTAGTCTTGGTAGAATTACAACCACTTGAAGACACTGGGAAATAGAGTAAAATTGTGATTCCCAAGAGAAAGAATCAATGAGCTGAGCCTTAAAATAACCCTGATTTAGGCTAAGGAGGGGAGACAGAGGCCAGGGATGGAGAAGCTGAGGTGGCCGGGAGTTCAGGATAACACTTCCAGAAAGGAGAGGAGCTACCCGGCAAGAGAACATCATCTGTCTGCTGAGATACCCTCTTGAGTCTGTTAAATATCAGGCCATGTGTGTATAATGCGAAATCCCACAGACCAGGCAAAAGAAATGACCAGAGAGTAGTGAGCGGAATGACCCACGGCTCCCACAAGGTATGGAAATGGTGGTGTACCCACCAGCCAAGGGGGTGAGTGAGGCCTTGGTGACGCCGGGGGCATTCAACCGAGACCCCAGAGGAGTCACCTTTGAGCAAAGCGGCTGAACCACTGTTGGACTGAAGGTTACTGTGGACTCTGCATAGCCACGCTTAAAGCCAAGACTCAAAGGGATCAAACCATTTCAGGAGTAAATGAGCTGCCTGCCGAAACGAAGCCTCACTAAACGAAGATAGCAAAGTCCAAATACGTAACGAGACAGCCACACGGCATCTACCATGTAATTAAAAAATTATGAGGCACATAAAGGAGCAAGAAAATGTTCACCCATAACCAAGAGAAAAATAAGTCAATAAAAACAGACCAATAAATGACAAAGAGGAAGCACATGTATTTAAGTAACTGGACAAGACCCTACAAAGAGGCGAGAACCCAAACTCAAACCCAGGTCTCCCGACGCTTCTACATAGTATTCTTCCCAAACGTGTCCTCACCAGGCTCTGGGCTCCTGTGGCCCATTTATAAGGTGTTACCAAGATACACCCAAAGCAACTTCCCTATACTTCCCGGCTTTGCTGGAGTTAGAATCCCTCGGAAGCTTGCAGAGGTGAACACAGATAGGAACCTGTGAAGGCCGGTCGGTCTCTGATCCGGGACCAGCACGGGCCGTCTCCGTGGACGCATTTCAGCAGCATTGGAATGCTGGTCTGCCCCGGCCCTCGGTATGGCACCTGCGCTTCCCCACAGCCCCCCGAGGTCCATCTCTGGCCAGGAGCTCTGCGCTACGGGCTGTGGCTCACAGGAACACGGGAAACCGTGCATGAGCGGCGGGGGGGGGGGCCCATGCCCGGGAAAGCGGCCTCAACTTCAGCCCTGAGCTGGCAAAAATGTAAACAAGACTAAAGGGGAACACAGCAAGTACCCCCGGCTGCGTCGACCTGCGGGAAGGTGCAAGCACCCTCACCCCGATGCCGGGCTTCTGTTCACGTGTGCACTGCCTACAAGTGTTTGTGAGAAAATACTTTAGGGAGTAGAGACACAGGGTCACCTCCCAGGCTCCCTACAATTTACTACATAAGTTGTTCCCAAAGCAAATATCAAAGCCCTGCAATTTGCTAATTACAGGCGGGATCCTGGGCTTGTGGGCCCAATTAACCACTTGTTCCTCATTTTCTGTGTGTGACCCGCCGGCTGCACCCACAATTACCCACTTGTTTTTTAACTACCTTGAGAGCGGGCTGACTCACCTCCAATCCACTCCCACTATCACCTCCAGATGGCCTTGGGTATCTTTTTGCTTTCCAGGTGCCCCCCCCCCTCCACTCACCTATTATCTCTCTCTCTCTCTCTCTCTCTCTCTCTCTCTCTCCCTCTCTCTCTCTCTGCATCAAAGGCCAATGTCTGGTCTCTCCCCCTTGGGGCTCTTACAAGATTTCCCAGCCTTGCTCCTTGCCTCGGCTCGGAGCCCACAGGCAGGAAGCAGCTCCTGTTGGTCTGGGCACCTTGCCTAGCTCACCCAAGGAAGCTCAGGAGGCTCTGGCCACGTTCAGCGTCTGCCCCCAGACACAGAAGAGGTAAAGAAAATTACAGCTTCTCCGGAGCCGGCCCACTGCCAAGGCTCCTGCCCACACTCTCCAGCGCGGCATCCCTGGCTCCCTACCTCGTCAGGCCAGGGCTGGCTCCAGGGACACTCGGTGCCAGCCCTGCGGAAGGAAGTCCCAGCAGTTATTACCACAGTAGTTCTCCAGGGGACGCGAGTCAGGGAAGGAGAACGACCTCCTCATGACCTCTGCTCCCTTCGGCAGGCTACCTGGCAAGCCAACATTTCCAGCAAACTTGTTGGTTTCCTATGACCGTGGTCCCCATCCTTTTTGGGAAAATCTGATGAACGTTCTGGACACTCTCCAGCACGAAATGCTCAGATTCATTCATCCAGTCATTCAATCCTTCATTCATTGCATCATTCAACAAGCACAGGGCACCTACGTGCTGGGCACCGTTGCAGGGATCAAGGAAACATCTGTGGGCAAAAATAGAAATTCCCATTTTGGGGGGACCTCACATCCCAGCAGGAAAACATAGGCAATAAATAACAAGTGTAATAAGAAAGGCTCAATTTGCCAGAAAGCGAGTGCCGGGGGAGAAGAGCAACCCAGGAGGGAAGGAGAGCCGTCAGCGGGGGAGAGGCCGCATCTGGGCACAGGGTGTGCCAGGCTGTGCTCCCCGAGGAGCGAACAGTCCATGAAGAACTGAAGCAGGTGAGGGTCTGCCCGACAGGCAAGCAGAGAAGGCGCCAGAGCCAGAGAGCATGCAGGCCAGGGCCAGGTAGGGCCGCGGGGTGGCCGGAGCCCAGGGGTCGAGGGCTGGGGGGACAGCGAGGGGGGCGGAGGCCACACAGGGCCGCATGGGCCGCCAGGACTTGGACTTTGACTCCGAGGCCAATCAGGACCCATTAGCGGGTTTGAGCCAAGGGGTAACGCGAGCCGACTTGTCTGGACGGCTGTGGTCGAGAGCAAGTGGTCCCAGTGCGAGATGATGGCGGCTGGCGCGGGTGGTGGCACAGCAGCCGGGGACGCGGGGTCAGGGTGCTCCCTGGGTCGCTGCGGTGCGCGGCGTGCACGAGAAGACGTGCATGCACGGATTTACACTTCCCGTACTACGGTGCAGCGGGTTGTGGGTCACCTAGACCCACCCGTGATGCAGGTAAAGGGCCGTGTGAGATGATAAAGGGAAGCGGGGACCCCGAGGAGGGAGGGAAAGCAGTGACCCCGGGGGAAAGGGGCCTTCCCTGCATCTGCAAGTTCCGCTTCTTTTAGAGAACACGTATAGACGGTATTTAAGGTCAGACGTTAGCATCGGGCAACTTGAGTGGTGGCTCCGTGCGCAGCTATTATGATATTTTCCGTGTGTTTAAAATAAACAGGAAATAGGACTGCTCCTCTCGGGGTTTTCCCGAAAGCCTCCTGCTGGCATTGTGGACGCCACCAGGGGAGGTCAGCACAGTTAATTCTTTTTGTTTTGTTTTTTGAAAAATTTATTTTACATCCAATTAATTAACATATAGTGTATTACTAGTTTCAGAGGAAGAATTCAAGAGGTGTTGGATATAACACCCAGTGCTCATGACATCACGTGCCCTCCTTCATGCCCATCCCCCAGTTACCCTATTTCCCCAACCCTCTCCCCTCCTGTGACCCTCAGTTTGTTTCTTATGATTAAGAGTCTCTGTTCTCATCTTCTTTATTTTTCCTTCCCTTCCCGGAGGCACAGTTGATTCTGCTGGCACTTCCGGCCGTGCCATCGGGGGCGGCCTCTTGCTCACCTGCTCTCCTCCCTGGGCTCCCACGAACAGAGCACACCCGACACCCAAAGAGTCCGGAAGAGGAAGAGAACGGGAACAACCCGGAGGACTGCGGGAGGCCTCCTGCAGGAGGATCCGGGACATCAGGCAGGTTAGGACTTGCACAGGGGAGTCTCTGCAGCGGGGGGGGGGGGGGGGGGGGGGGCTGCCTCTGAATGGGGCCCACCATGGGGCAGGCGCATGCCCTGGCGCCTACTCGGCTGTGACCCACTTTGGGGGCAGATGTCCTCTTCTGGGCACTGAGTTAGGGGCACAAGGTCAAATGGAAGGTGCATTCAGAGCCCTGAGGTCACCCCAGTGGGGCGGGTCCGTGGCAGCCACGCAGACGAGGTGGGGGGTTGTGTAGCTGGGGGGGTCTCCTGGCTGAGCCGGGGAGGAGGGGAGCCTCCTTGGGAGCAGATGCCCGGCAGGCCCCCCCGCAGCTCTGCGCCAGCCACCGTCAGCCACCGTCAGCCACCGCGGGCCGTGGCCGTCCTCACAATCTGCAGACCTGTCACGGAGCCTGGGGGACGGTCCCCCGCTGAAACCTGCCAAGTCACCAGTCCTGATTAGGTGCCAAGAGAACGATTTCCCAGGCCACAGCTTTAACAAGACCAGGCTTCCTAATGACTGGTTTTCTCCTAATTAAATAAAAAGAGGGGAGAGAAACCCGTGATTACTCCACCTTGGAGCACCACCTTCCATTTATGTGCGTCTCTCTTCAGAGGAGCTCAAAGTCTTTGTATGTTATTGTATATTTTTCCCTCGTAACGTCCTTGAGCTTCCAGGAGTGGTTATTATGGGACCACTTTACAGCTGGGAAAGGCTGAGGCCGGCGAGCAGGGTCCAGGTGCCCGCGCCGGCCGTGGTCAGTGTCTTGAGGCTCTTTTTTTCTTTTTTTAAGATTTTATTTATTTATTCATGAGACAGAGAGAGAGAGAGAGAGAGAGAGCTGAGACACAGGCAGAGGGAGAAGCAGGCTCCACGCAGGGAGCCCGACGCAGGACTCGATCCCGGGACCTCGGGGTCACGCCCTGGGCCGAAAGCGGTGCTAAACCGCTGAGCCCCCCGGGGCTGCCCGTGTCTTGAGGCTCGTTCGGGGTTGAAAATCAAGTCACCCCCCGGCAGATAATCCAGGCTAAAGCAACACATAACGAATAGTCACCTACGACGCACTTCGCGGGAGGTGTCGGCACTACGTCTTCCTCGCCGCAACCCTATTAAACAGACGGTGTCGTGCCAGGCTGACCCGCGAGGACAGCGAGACGCAGGAGGCCTGGGGAGCCGCGGGGGCTGCTTCGTCATCCGACTCGTAGTGGAGGCAGGAGCCAGCGGTGCTCAGTAAGCCCTTCCCGGGGACAGACGTCGTACGTTGGTTAAGTCAGTGTGACTCTTCCAACAACCCACCCCGCTGCCGCCGTTCTAGGCACCGCCACCCTGCGGCTGACGACTAAGTGACTTGCCCAGGGTCACGCAGCCAGTCAGCAGCGGAGCCTGTGGGAACCCGCAAAAGCCACGTAGGTGCCACCCGCCGCTTTCTCCACCTGAAGGAAAACCGTGGTGCGTGGCTTGGCCTGGAAGGCCCAGCGCGAGTCCAGGCGGCAGAGGTCCAGCCCCGGGGAGGCTCTGGGCCCTTCTTGACGTCTCTGGAAGGTGGGTGTGGGTGCTCCCTCCGTGTGCAGCTCCGAGCCAGGCTCTGGGACCGAGGGTCCCAGAGAGGCGACCGCAGCGGAAGGCGGACGCTTGGGCCTTCGGCTGGCACGATGGCACCGCAGGGGCTGTTGGCCTCGAAGGCCATCGGCGGCCGTGGGAGGGGGCCTGGCAGGCTGTGCGTGTGCAGGGCCGGGCGCCAGCTCCCCCACACCCCAGGGAGATGGGCCCCAGACTGTCCTGGAACCCGGGCTTTGTCCCCAAGAGCACCCGGTCAGGGCCCGTGCACCCACACGCGTTCACACCCCGTGGGGATGGCCCCAGGCAGGGCACCGCTTCCAACCCCTGACGGTCCCACCAACCTTGTCTCAATAGATTGGCCCGCCCGGCCTCAGAGCAGGAGGCCTCCAAGCTGCCACCCGGCCCCCCACCCCACCCCCACCCCGACCCCCGACTCTCAGGGGAGGCCCCGGCCCGGCTGCCAGGCGGCAAGTCCCCTCAGCCTCTCTTCTCCTGGCAGACTGACGCTCGAGGAGCGGACTGGCGACCGACCCCACCGCCTGCCGCTGCCCAGCTGACCCTCTGCAGCGGGTCCCGCCACCCTGAGGGCGACAGTGGGCACTAAGCAGCCGGGGGTCCCTAACCCGCCACCCCTGCGCCCCAGCCGGGTCATGACTTCCAGGAAGGCCCTGACTTGCCCTGACGTCTCCCCTGTGCAGAGCAGGTCTGTCCCACGCCGTGGCCATGGTGGTGGGGACGGGGACAGCAGACAGATGGCCTGGGGAGCACAGCGGGCGCCACCTGCACGCTGGGGTGATCTGGACCCGCCTGCCCCTCGCCAGCTGTGACCCGGGCACGCAGCTGGGCGCCCGCGGCCTCCCGGGTCTCCACGGCAGGGCCTGCACTCCCGATCCCAGGACGCCTGGGCTGCTGCGAGGCCAGGGCGCCTGCACCCAGGAGGTCTCCAGGAAGGAGCCACCGCTTTGCTTCAACGCCCGCAGGTAGAGGCGCCTCGGGGTCAGCTTCGGGGGGGCTCACATCCCTCAGCCTTTGTAGGCCGCCGAATCCCTGCAGAAATGGGAAAAGACAAGGAAGAAGAAAAGAACCCCCCCACACCGCTGACAATGAACCGCCCCCCTCCCGCCCCCCAGACGCATCCGCCCCCCAAGCTTCCTGCACAGGTTCAGACGCTTCA
This sequence comes from Vulpes vulpes, assembly GCF_048418805.1. Taxonomy (NCBI): domain Eukaryota; kingdom Metazoa; phylum Chordata; class Mammalia; order Carnivora; family Canidae; genus Vulpes; species Vulpes vulpes. The sequence continues at coordinate 183,390 of NW_027325799.1, read as the reverse complement.
GAAACGCAGAACGGACGCAGAGCTCGGGGGCTCCCGGGGCGCGCCCCCCCGCCCCCCCTGGGGACCTGCCAGCTTGGGCTGCTCTGGCGGGAGCTCGGGTTTCTCCCTCCTGGGGCTGAGCGGCAGCAGCTGCTCCCAGGTCATGCCCGAGACAGGTCCGCACACGCCCGTGGCCTGGGGGGCGAGGCCGGGATCTGTGGGGGGGGTGAGGGGAAGGCCTGTGGGCGAGGCTGGGGGGTTGGAGGGGGACGGCCTGGGGGGCGAGGCTGGGGGGTTGGAGGGGGACGGCCTGGGGGGCGAGGCTGGGGGGTTGGAGGGGGACGGCCTGGGGGGCGAGGCTGGGGGTTGGAGGGGGACGGCCTGGGGGGCAAGGCTGGGGGTTGGAGGGGGACGGCCTGGGGGGCGAGGCTAGGGCCTGGAGGGGGGCTGAGGGCCAGGCCAGAAGCGGGTGGAGGGGTAGGTGAGACCAGCTTCCCCCTCCCCAACCAAAATCAAAACAAAAAGACCGGAGCTGAGGAGAAACGCTGCCTTCGGCGCCAAGTGTGAGCCCCTCTTTTGGCTTTGGTTTTGGTTTTCAGTCGTTTTGGGATTCGCTGTATATGGGATCGGAAGTTAGAAGTTAGTTTTCGATATGCGGCTGAAAGGGCAGGACCTAACTTTGCCCTCGGAACCCCGAACCCGCAACCTTGAAAAGCTGGTCTTCCCCCTGGATTAGTTCAGATGGGGCGGTGGGCGCCTAGGGCCCCGGGCGTGCGGTAGAAATAGAGGCACCGAGCGCCGTGAGCACCTGTGGGTCCCTCCGACTGCGTATTTTTCATAGCAAACAAACAAAAAAACCCAACCCGAGGCCGGAAGCCCATTCATTCCTCCATGAGGAGGCTTCAGCCGGGATCTGTTTGTTTTCCATCAATGGAAACCAAAACCGACCCTTGCAAGATGGAGATTTCTCACCAAAGAGGCCTCAGGACGTCTTCTATCCCCTCTGATGCTATTTCCACGGAAAGGCCAAGATTTCCTTCCTGTGCCTAAGACGGTAACTGCCATTCCCCATCCCTGAGCGCACACGTGGCGCAGGGTACGGGCCTGACCCGTCACTCACTTGTGACGATGCTGAGAGGTTGTTTCCTTAACTTCTGCTTTACAGGGAGGACGAGCTCGGGGAGGACTTCACGGGCCTCCGCTCGGCTCTGGGAGCTGCAGGCCTGTGCTCCTTCCCAAGTCCCAATACCCGACTCCGTGGCTCTCAACGCCGGCTGCACCTTAGAACCTTCCGGACTCTAACAATACAGACGCTCGGGGGTGGAGACAGAAGGGGGTTATAATACCCAGAAGGTTCTGGGTCAATCGGCTCCAACAATCGACTGGCCAGGTGAAAGAAACTCCGTAAAAGATTGATCTGACCCACGGGTGATCCCTGTTTCCTGCAAATAGACTATTTTCAGGCCCGGCCTGAGAGAGGGCCCGAGCTGGCGGCGGCGGGAGGCCAGTCGGCCAAGGACGCAGCCTGGAGCGTGGGAATCCCGAAGGGCCTAGGCTCTTCCACGTGCCATCAGTCTCTCCATTTGCCATCGAGGTCGGGAAGACGCAGACTCCCCCAAGCGCTCCGTGTCAGCGTGACGCAGGGACAGGAGGACCCGGGGAAAGTCCAAGCAGTCTCATAAGTCAGAAAAGACCTACTTCTGGGATCCCTGGGGGGCTCAGCGGCTTGGCGCCCGCCTTCGGCCCAGGGCGTTACCCTGGAGACCCAGGATCGAGTTCCACATCAGGCTCCCTGCATGGAGCCTGCTGCTCCCTCTGCCTGTGTCTCTGCCTCTCTCTCTCTCTCTGCGTCTCTCATGAATAAATAAAATCTTCAAAAAAAAAAAAAAAACCCACCGACTTCTTTATGAAAACACCTGGTGATTTCCCAACACTCAGAAGAAATCCAGAGAGTCTGTTTCATTAAAAAATAAACTGTGACGGTCTGACTGTTCACGAGGCTTAACCCGGTCTCTCGCTCCTTCGCGTGAAGCTGTGAGACCCACCACCGCGTCCCGACACACACACACGGAAGCGCAGAAGTGGTCTTTTTTCATTTCACCCCTGGTGACACAATTCAGGTGGTCGTTGGTATTGGTTGATTTTGTAGCCGGAACAGTGATTCCCCCCAAACGTCTGCGGTGGGACCGACCCTGGGACAGGAGCGCCAGGTGGTTCTGGGCACCTCGGGCCGTCACCTACCCCCGTCGTAGAAGGGCGCAGCCGTACGAAATGGACACAAGATTCTACTTAATGTAAAAATGCATGAAATCGCCTTACACGTGAAACTGCTGTGTTTCCCCTTGGCAATAGAAAGATTAACATTTCTGTACGGGGAATGGTTTTGATCTTGCCTTCCGGCTGCAGTATTTACATTCCAGTAAAGTTCATCTGGATCAGTTAGTAGTCACATGAACCAATGTGCAGCCCAAGATCGTGCTCTTTTTTTTTTTTTTAATTCAAGATCATGCTCTTAAATAAAGTCGTCATCGAAAAAAATGGGGTCGGGTGGGGGGGGCTTATCCTAATGATCTAAAGATGAAAATCTCAGAAAGAGGCAGAAATGTTCCTTAATGTGAATTTTTTTGTCATATACTCTGGTCAAAAACCGGGAAAGAAAAGATTATTTCAGGACTAGAACAAGGCATGAACAAACTGGTTAGAGATGAGACTGAGAAAACATCTGGTCAACCCAGATACGTTGTCCTGCAAAGATGAGAGATGGGTCTGTGGTTCATAAAAGTAAAATCAAAAAAAAATTTTAATTAAAATTTAAAAAAAATTAAAAAATTAAAATTAAAAAAATTTTAAAAATAAAATTTAAAAAATTTTCAAATTAAAATTTAAAAAACATTAAAAATTAAAATTAAATAAATTAAATAAAAATAAAAAAATAAAAAAATAAAAAATAAAAATAAATTTAAAAATATATAAAAATTTTTTAAAAATTAAAATTAAAAAAAGTTTCAGTCCAGGTAAGAGAAAGGGACTTCGACGTATTTCAGGAAGTCGTCGCTTCTTGCATGAACAGTCAGGACCAGATCAGAACGGCCGACTTTGGAAAAACAGCTAATAGCACGGTTTCCAAAGGAGGAAAGGATTTTTTTCATCTTTTTTGCTCATAATGGTGTGTACTCAGAGTTTGGGGACAGAAGCCGTCTAATAAAAGACTGTTTCATTTCTATACAATGCAATGAATGTTTATTTATCTATTTATTTTTATTTTATTTTTAATTTTTTTTTTTGCAATGAATGTTTACTGAGCCCGCTCTCTGTACCGGGCACTGGGCGAAGCTGAAGGCCCCGGCAGTGGAGCCACTTGCTTCCTCGAACCCTCACACCAGGCCACGTGCTTGGGAGTTCGCAGGGGACGTCGGCGGGACCTGGGGCGTCCAGCCGCTAGACCCGGCCTGGGGAGGTGACGGCAACCTGGGGCGTCCTCGAGGTGCGGCGGGAAGTTGACGCCGCGGTGACACACGCGCCTCCCAGCCGCTGGTCCGAGGCTCCCTGGGCCCCCGAAGCCCATGCTGACCGCGGCTCCTGCACCTGCCACGAACGCGTCCCCCTCTGCAGACAAGGACACTCCAGGAGCCGCCCGCGTGTCATTTATGGGCTTTTCGATGGGGGGAAAAGGCGGATCCCGGCACCACGGAATCCAGTAACCAGCTGTAGAAGAGATGGGAGCGAGTCCCACCGAGGGAAGGGGCACAGCTCGGCCGCCCCCCAGCGTCCCTGGTGTCCCCCAGCCTCTGGGCCTGGACGGCTGTACCAGTACCTGGGTGCCCTGGGGCCCCTGGGCCGTCTCCCGGGGTCGGCCACCCCAGCCAGGACGCTTTGAGGCTGTCCACTAGACGGGTCACGACCTTCCAATTAGTCTGGGAGGCCCTGACTCTGGAGAGCACCCCCCTGCCCTCCCCTCCCCTCTGCTCCCCTCCCCAACGCTCCTGTCCCAGGGCTCCTGTCTGATGTGGGCCCAACATGCCCTGGCCGGGGTGGGGAAGCCTTATGCTGGGACTGGAAGGCCCGGGGACCACGCCCAGTACAACCGCCGACTCCCTGTTGACCCTAGAAAAGCGGCTTTTTCCGCCCAGGCTTTCGAGTCCCCATCTAGAAGGCGGAGAGGGTGGGCGGCAGGGTCGTTGGGGCCTGATACACACTCAGGCCTCCCCCTCTCCCCACCCCCCCACCCGCTGCCCCTGCACACGCACAGCACCTCCCATCTCCCTTTTCGTTTCTTAAATAACACAAACACACCACCTCCAACACACAAACCTCAAATTACCGCCGCGAGGCCTCCCCAGACGTCGGCTCCCGAGACCGGCAGTGTGGCCCAACCACGGCAACACGACACTCCCCCCAGCTCCCACTCAATACAAAACACATGTGTCCCGGGGCCTCGCGGGGCGGCCTCCCCCGCAACCGACACGGGACGGCGTGGAGCTGCAACAACCTGCCACCGGGCCGGGGGCCGCGGGGGCGGGCTCAACGTCCTCTCAGCACCTAGTAAATCGTCTGGGCTCCGCAGAAGCCGGCCGCCCGCTCCCTTGGGTGCCGCAGACACAGCTGCAGATGCGAGTGGGAGGCAGGAAGGGAGCGGCCCAAGTTCAAGGAGAAGAGAAGGGAAGGGGGCGGGGAGGGCCGCATTCCGACTCGGGTGAAAATCCGCCCTGGGGAGTCAGAGCGGGGGGGCCGTCCCCGACGCTGCGCCCGCCCTGTCCCCTCCTAGGTGGCCCCGAGAAGAATGTCCCATCTCTGCCATCTCCCTCCAGCTGTCTGGGCTTTTTCAGTACCTCTCACTTGTCCGGGGCATCTGCTCCAGCCAAAAAATAGATCTCGGGCATTCGGGATGGAAAAGGGTATTAAGTGGCAAAAGCCAGCGCCGCGCCAAGGGTGTGGGCAGCCCCGCTATCTCTGACGGCCGCGTGTCCTGGATCTGCTCCGAGGGTCTTAATCTAAAACATTCTGGTCTCGGGTCCCCAGAAGTGCCCTCACACTTGTCGGACCACGTGTCCCTGCTCGGGGCTTGGGAAATAGTCACCACGCGGACGCCTGACAGCCGGCGCCCAGCAGCCCAGCGCCGCGGCCGCGGGGTGGAAGGAGGAACGACGGTGGAGCCCGAGGATCTGGGGCCGGCCGGCGCCGCCGCTTGCCCTCTGCAGCCTTTACTCTCCCGAAGCCTCGGTTCCGTCACCATCAGCTTCCCTGTAAGTCGGGGCCGTCGAAGAGCCCGGCTCACAGACGCTTAACATCTTCCAGATGTTTCCGTCTGCGCTGTCATATTGTTTGGATTTGGGTCAGGTCTGGCGTGCTGCTATTTTAAAGCGTGGAGCGGGACGCAGGGCTCGGGGTGCCACCGCCACCAGCTGCCAGGACGGCACCCGAAATAGCCCGACGCACGTAAAGGGCCCTTCTCCGTGTCCGTGCGCGGCCTCCCGGGCCCTCCTGGCTCCTCAGGGTCCAGATCCACTCCCAGGGCTGCTCCGGCCCCGGCCGCTGCGGCTCCTGCTGCCTCTGCTCTCGCCCCCCCCCAGGGCCCTGCGTGGGGCCCTCTCCCGTCCCCCCGTGACACCCAGGGTCCGCTCTGAAGCAGCCCAGCGTCACCCCATGCCACGTCCCGCCGACCCGCTGCCGCCCTGTCTGGTCCCTGGGCCTTTCCCGGCCTCCGTGTCCTCCGTGAGAACCAGGGGGGGCTCCTATACGGTTCCCCCATAGGAGGCTTGTCATCTCTCGGGGTTTGCCCCTCCGGCCCCACAGCCTTCCCAGCTGCCCAACCCCAGCCCCTACCCTCCATGGTGTGGCCACACCCGGTTCCCGACCCTCCTTCCCTGCCCACTCCCCGCCTCCCCCACCCCTGCACCTGCACACGCGCTCTTCCCTCTCTGCCCGCATCTCCAAAGGCGTCTCCTTCTGCACGGAGGCCCCGCCGCCCGCTGCTGTGAGCTCAAGTACGACCCCAGAGGTCCCAGGTTGCACCCCGACTCCCCCAACGTGGCCCATGTCTAGAGAGAGGCCCTTCCCGGAGGTAGTTAGGGTTGAATGAGGTTCTAGGTGGGACTGTATCCGACAGCATTAGTGTCCTTGTAAGAAGGGACGCTCGGGAGCTGCTTCTCCCTCCCTTTGGCGCCCGCTGCCACCCAGGCCACACGGGACCCCTGCGGAAGGCGGCGGCCGAGAGCCGAGAGCTCTCACCAAGCAAACGACCCGTGGCCCTGCTCTTGCACTTCCAGCCCCTCAGAGGGAAGCGTGAGAAACCCAAGCTCCGTGGCCTGAGCCGGCCGTCTAGGGACCGTCACGCAGCCCGCAGACCGGCGGTGCCCCCACGCTCCCCTCTCGTGCCGACCCACTCGCTGCCCCCACGTGTGCCCGCTTTGCTCCTCCGGTGAGCACAGTGCGAGGGGCTGGGTCGCCCGAGGGCCCCCGCACACAGCCGGCGCTCAAGACGTGCTTCGCGGGTCACGAGTTGGGCGCTGACAGCGGGTCCTGAGGGGACACAAGCCCCTCGGCCGTGGGACGCCTCTGGTGGCGCAATTGCCTCCTCCGACAGCTGCTTCTCTGTGCCCCGTCTTGGCTGCGTCCCCTTGGCCTGGGGGAGGGCGCTGGGAAGGGCAAGTGCACAGGAGACGTCACACTGGGCAGCCCAGTGGCCTCTGGTCCCGCCTTCAGCCCGGGCCGCAACCCCCGGTCCCGGGATCGAGTACTGCGTGGGGCTCCCTGCATGGAGCCTGCTTCTCCCTCTGCCTGTGCCTCTGCCTCTCTCTCTGTGTGTCTCTCATGCATAAATAAATAAAACCTTTTTAAAAAAAAAAAAGGCGTCAGACTGACATCACGGTGTCCCCAACCCCCGGGCTACCTACCAGGGACACAGGTGCCTGGAATGCACCTACACAGCCACTGAAATATCCGTCACTACATCCAGGTTTTATGCTCAAGCTGAAAGCATCCCCGTGCGTCAGCGCCGTGCGTCCCAGCAGCGTCCACACCGTCCAGTGGCCGCGCTATGCCAGCTGCTCACCACCCCTGGCACCTCGCACCCAATCCCGGTTGGACTCCTCTCCGCTTTATAGGTCAGCGACTCGAGACTTAGGACGGTAGGTAACATGCCCGAGGCCGCACGACCGGTGCCCGAGACCGAGCCACAGGCAGGCCGCTCCTGCGGGTCGTGCAGCCAGCGGGGCAGATACCGCACGCGGGACCCCGAGCCACTGAGCACGAGGACACGGGAGGAGGCCGCCTGCTGTATCCCCGACAAGTCATCGGAGGGAGGAGAAGGCGTGTGGGTCATGAGCTGCACGTGCTGCAAATGCCTGGGAGGGAACAGGAATCGGGAGTTTCAGAAGCTGGGGTGGGGTGAGGGCTGCCCCCGGCCTCAGGATGGACATCGACGGACACGCAGGAGCCGGGCGCAGACGTGGGAAGACGCCCATCCAGTGCAGAGAGGCACTGGAGGGTTCAGTACCCAGGGTCAAGGCCTGGGGGACCCCAAGGACACAGGACCCCAAGGAACAGGACCTCTGGGAGCAGGAGGCTGAGTTGGGGCACAGCCTGGTTTACCCCGATGTCCATGTGCCAGGATGGGGCACGGGGAGGGGCCTGGGGCAGGGACTCCACAGGGCACCTGGAGGGTGTCAGGGCCTGGGGGGCAGGGACTCCACGAGGGGATGGGGAGGGGCGTCAGGACCTGGGGGGCAGTGGCCCGGCTTGCGGAGGTCACGGAGGTCACACTGGGGCTCCGACAGGTGACCTGGGAGAGGCCCCGGCATGGCTGGACCTGGACTGGGTGGTCTGGGGACCCCACAGAGCCGGGCCCTGGGCTGGAGCGGGGCCCTCGGGCAATGTGGGTACAGGTGGGAGTGCGGGTGGGGGTGGGGGTGCGGGTGGGGGTGCAAGCCACCTGGGCCTGGGCACTGCTGCTGGCCTGGGGGGTCAGCCCGCAGGTCACTACTGGGCCCCACTTGGGGCGCTGGTGGGGGACCTGCCCTGCACCCGCAGAGGGAGCCCCCCCCACCGCCCGGGCCCCCCCAGGACGGCCGCCCCTCCCTGCAGCCCCCAGGCAGCAGGAGCCTAGATGGGAAGGCCCTGCGGAGGGTCCGGGAAGCCGCGGGGCAGGCGGGGCGGGGGCGGCGCGTTCCCACAGCCCAGGCGGCGACACGTGGTGCTCGCACATTCCTGGGCCACCGCAGGCCTGGCCGCCAGTCAAGGCAGCTTCCGACTTGGCCCGCCCCTGGGGGCCGCCCGGCGCGGGCACTGCACAAGCCGCAAGCCGGCCTGTCTCACCACGTGCACGGCCAGGGTTCGGGACCGGCTGACGGAGCAGCAGGGCCAGGGGCACCTTTGGGCAAACCACCCCCGCCCCCATCCATTCTGGAAAAGACCAAGAGGAAACGGAGTGGCGGGCCCTGGGGTGGGGGAGGTGGGCTCTGGCCAGGTTCAGGGGCGCGGCCCACCACGTCCTCCCTCCAGCCCCAACCTGACCTGTAGGGGGGCTGCTACCCTCTGCTCAGAATCGCCTCCCTGGGGGGGTCTGGGGGGCCTGGGGGTTAGGGCCTGCCTTTGGGTGGGGTCATGACCCCAGGGGCCTGGGATGGAGCCTCCTGTGCCCTGCTCAGCGGCGACCCTGCTGCTCCCTCTGCCTGTGCTCTCTCTCTGCCAAATAAATAAACTAGGGGCGCTCGGGGGGGGGGGGGCTCAGGGCCCACGGCATGACCCCAGGGTCCCGGGATCGAGTCCCACGTCGGGCTCCCTGCATGGAGCCTGCTTCTCCCTCTGCCTGGGTCTCTGCCTCTCTCTCTGTCTCTCATGAATAAATAATACATAAATAAAATATTTAAAAAAAGAAACAAGAATCCCCTCCCACAATTCCCTGGTTATTGATGGGCGGGGAAGCCTGGGCGAGCACACCCCAGCCACCGGGTAAGAGATGCAAACACAGACAAGTAGAAAACGCCTCAGAAATGGGTCCTCAGAGTCTGGGGGGACGTTGGCTTCCCGGGGTGCTGGGCATCCCCTGGGGGACATGGGCTTCCTTCCGCGTGGATGCCCCGCAATTCCCTCGGTTCCGTCCCCTGTAGGACGGCGCCTAACGGCCCAGGTCGCGGAGCCACTGAGGCTGGAGAGCACCGGGAGCTTCCCTGCGCCCAGAAGCCCCCACAGGAGCTACCCAGGCCCTAGGGGACAGGAATGTTCTGGAAATTTCACTGTTCTGTTGCCTTTAATTCCGACAACTGCCCGGTGAGGCCGGTGCTGCCGCCGTCCCTGGTTTACGCCTAAAGAAACAGGGACTTAAAGAGCTGAAGTCACCTGCCTGGGGTCATGTAGCTGCATGTGCCTGACCCCAGGTTCCTCGGAGCAGCCGCCGGGGCCTGTTCACTGGGTCTCGGTGCAGGCGCAGGTCAGACGAGATTCCAGGCGCACAGCTGCTCCCTCCTCCTCAGGACGGCGCGGCCCGGGCTGCCCCCAACCTCCTCCCAGCGGGATCGCGCTGGATCCCCGGAGTTGCTGAGGATCGGCCGTGGCTCTGACTTCGACAGAACCCAGTAGGTGCTTCAGCCCCACCTTTGTTCTGTGAAATAACCGACGCCCGATAGTCTCGACCCTCACAACGTAACCGAAGGGGAAGAGGCCCACCCCAAAGACGCACGGGGTCCTGAGCGCATTCAAGGTGACTCGCCCCTGAGCCCGCTGCGGGTCAGCACCCAGCAGGGCGCAGACGGAGATGGGAGGGCCCCGGGGCAGGGGGAGTGCGCGACGGAGACTACACCCCGGGAGGCCACGACCCCCACTGGGGGCTCCCAACCAGGTCAGGTGGAAAGGCCCGGAGGGAGACCGATGCGTCCGTCGTAGCATGATGAGATGCAAGCGGGGGCCAGCGTCCAGACCGGCTGCTCGTTAGGGCCAGAAAGGGCGCCCCGAAGAGGTGACCGCCCTCAAGGATGACGAGTGAGCGGTTCTGCCGACGGAGGCCCCTGGGAAGGCCGCTCCGGGCAGAGGACACACGACAGGACACGGAAAGTATGAGCCACGCATACAACACGCTGATCCACTGTAGAACATGGAAATGTTAAATGCTCGTAAAAAATTACATCCTGCAGAAAAACAAACAGGCAAACCCCAGACCAGGAGAAGGTAGTCTCGGGACATAAATCTGACAAAGGGCTTATCTGCACCATATATAAAGAACCCCGGGCACTCAATAATAAAAACACAAACACCCCAATTGTTTTGAACGGCCGCCAACTGCACAGACACTTCAGGAAGGACGCACAAAGGACCGCAGAGACCGGCGCGAGAGCCCCACGGCAGCAGGCACCGGGAGACGCAAATGCAAACTACAAGGAGGTCGCCCCTCCCCTCCCGGAAGGGTCGGAAAGTGGCGCCCTGTGGGCGTGGGCGTGGGTGTGGGTGTGAGCCGCCCTCGCCCCGCTGCTGGAGCCCAAGCTGCCCGCGCCCTGCAGCCCATCCACTCCCGCGGGTTCCCTGGAGAGAAACCAAAACGCGGGTTTCCAGAGTCTCCTCCGTGAAGGGCTCCCGCAGCTCTTTCCACTCTGGGCCCGAATTGCAGCAACCCGGACGGTCCTCACGGGCGCCTGGGGCTCCGTCGTCTCACGCCTGCCTCGGCTCAGGTCACCATCCGGGTCCTGGGATCCAGCCCCACCTGGGGCGCCCTGCTCCGGCCTCTGGCTGCTGCCCCCCCTGCTTGTGCTCACAGGCTCGCTCTCTGTGTCAAACAAATAAATAAAATCTTTTTAAAACCAGCAAGAGGGATCCCTGGGTGGCTCAGCAGTTTAGCACCTGCCCTCGGCCCAGGGCGTGATCCTGGAGACCCAGGATCAAGTCCCGCATCGGGCTCCCTGCATGGAGCCTGCTCCTCCCTCTGCCTGTGTCTCTGCCTCTTTCTCTCTCTATCATAAATAAATAAAATAAAATCTTAAAAAAAATAAATATAAAAAATAAATAAAAAATGAAAACCAGCAAGAGCCCAGAGGAAAGAGGCCACACCATGTTCCCACAATGGAGCACTTCTGCTTGACAAAAGCGGTGACGTCTGGAGACACACAACCATGTGGAAGGCTCCGGAAACAGCGTCACGGAAAAGACTGACGGGAGCAGAGCGTCCTGCACGACTGCGTTTATACGGAATTCTGGAACAGTCAAAACTGCCCAGTGTCCGCAGAAGTCGCATCGCCGTCGCCGAGGCAGGCGGCAATTCACCAGGCAGGACCCGAGCCAACGTTTGGGGCGCAGACTCGCTCGGGGCCTTGTGCCCTCGCCAGTACCGCCCAGCTGAGGCCTCAGTGTGTCGCTGCTCCCAGGTGATAAGAAGAACCAGAGGCTCCACCCTAAAGGCCTGCACGTCCTTCACTTGGCGCCCGAGGTGACCCGGGGGCGTAGGACCACCGCCCGGGGGGGCCCGGAGCAGCTGGTGTAGCACAGGGGCCCCACAGGGTAAACCGTGTTTCTCTTATTTTCCTTGAGCAAAACCAACACAGCATTGTTTGCTTTGCCTCCCACTGCGGTTACTGGCCCCCGGCGGCTGGGCAGAGTCTGCGCTGGGGGGCCGCGGGGCACACAGGTCACCGGCCGGTCATCCCCACTGCCCCCCCAGTCATCCCCACTGCCCCCCTCGGTCATCCCCACTGCCCCCCTAGTCATCCCCAGCACCCCCAGTCATCCTTCTGCCCCTCGGACATCCCCACTGTGCCCAGTCATCCCCACTCCCCCCCGGTCATCCCCACTGCCCCCCCCCAGTCATCCCCACCGCCCGGCTCTCCCTTCCTCCCGGCCCGGCTCTCCCTCCCCGTCTGCAGGGATCCAGTGAGGGAAGCTCCATGTCCCAGGCGCCCAGCTCCGTTCTCTCCGCTCCGTGCTCCCTAAGCGTCCAGCCCCTCGGGCTTCAGCTCCTACAGAGATGCGCGCCAGCCAGCGGGAGGTCGGGGACCCCGAGTCCCACGGGTCCCATGGTTCGACAGTAACCGAAGCGCAGGGATGGCTAAGGAGCACGTGTTGGGCTTGGACCCTCGTCCTGCTGCCCCTTAACCTGCTGCGTGATGGTGGGAACGTGACTCAGCACTCGGGTCCCAGGCCCTTACTCACGGGCGAGGGGAGTCGGTTCCTGCCCCGGGGGTCACAGCGACCCAATGAGATCATCTGTCAGAGTCAGCACGGTTAAATAAATAAATAAATAAATAAATAAATAAATAAATAAATAAAAACACTAAAAACCAGGGGCTAAAGAGCAACTTCTCTGGCCGGGCCAGCAGCACACTCGGGGATGAAGGACCGTCCCCTCCTGCGCTGTCCTGGGGGCAGCAGTCGCCCACTGCGCTCACCACGCACACTAAGGGCAGATGATGCGACGGACAAGCTGGGATTTCAAGCTGTAGGTATTTGACGACCTTCCGCAGCCCTCGATGCCTCAGTTGGCCCACGCAGCCCGATGCACACGCGCATCATCCCAAACCATCCGGAAACTTCGAGCAGCGGGGAGCTCGTGAAGCCTGAAGGGCCGGGCCGGGGGGCACTGGAGCCCCGATGGGGGAGGGGGCACCTGGCTCTCACCTGCACCCCGACCTGCCCGAGCCCCCAGCGGCGCGCCCGCTCCACCCCTTCCGCTCCCGCGGCCCGCACCTACTGACCCCGGCCCGGCCCGCCCTCCTGGTGCCCGTGACGTGACGCTGCTCCTCTGGGTGACTGTGTGCTCCCGGGGTGCAGACCCCGGGCCTCCTGCGCCCCGAGGCGCCCTCCGTGCCCGGGCCCTGCTCATCACACAGCGGTGCAGAGGACGGTTGTTTTGAGCAGAACCCTCAGCCTCTACTTCAGGGGTCCTTAGGCTTCCAGGATAGGCTGCAGGTGGAACGTCTGGCCCCGCACCCCGGAACCCATAGACGGGACACTCTGATCCCAGCGCAATGGTCCTTGAGGGGCTCCTAGGGTCAGGGAGGTCACTCGGGGGGAGCCCCGGGAGGGATTAGCACCCTTATGTGAACTCTCCCTCGGCCGGGGACACGGCAAGGACAGCGGCCTTCCAAGCCTGCGCCCCCGTCTGTGGGCACCCGGGCCCGGCTTCCCAGCCCTGTCACGGGAGATGAAGGTCCGTGGGTTCAGCCGCCGTGTCCGTGGGTCCGTGGTATTTCGTTCTGGCAGCCCAACCCCTAGGAAAAGGGGAAAAGCAGCTTTTGACGTCAGCTTTGTCACATCTACTCAGTAAAAAACAGAAGCAAACCCAGGCGGGCCCGACGGGACATTACCAGGCACCTTGCGCCTTCCACGGCGACAGTGAGGCCGAGACGGAGCCACTCCCTGCTGGAAAGAGGACCCGGTCCCTGGGTCAAGAAACGGGCCAGGAGAGGAGCAGCAGATCCCAGATGCGGTGACTGGACTCACGGGGGTGACGCGGGCGGAGCAAATGGGGAAACAGAGGCAAGACCAGGAGGGGTGGGCGCAGAAGGGGTCAGGTCAGGAGGGGCCAGATGGGAGCAGGGACGGGGAGGCTGGGCGGGAGGGGGCGCCGGGCCTAGAGAGGGGCCGGCCTGGTGACGGGGCTGGCCGGGGTCCGGTGACGCGACGGGCAGGCCCCCCCTCGGCAGATCCGGATCACAGGGAGCTGGGCCGCCCGAGGCCTGGCTGGAGGCTGTCGCCGCCGCCCAGAGCCCCCGCCTCGGGCCCCGCCCTCGCAGGGAGAGGGGGGACAGCTGGGCGAGCAGTGTGGCCTCCCAAGTGGCCGTGGGAAGGGGCTGGCTTGTCTGCTCCCCCGCCTGCTCTTCCGCCTGCTGTGAAATCCGCCTCAGCTGGACGTGCCCAGGAGACCCGTCCCCATCTGTTCCGGGCACGGTTGGCAGGAAGGCCTCCGATCCAAGAGGTCGCTTGGCCGTCCGCGCGACAGAGGCCGCCTCGGTGGGGGCAGGGACGGAGCCGCTGCAAAGGCACGCTCGGCCTGGGAACAGCTGCCCCGCTGGCCCAGGAGGCTCCCGGCCGCTCCCACCTCACCCGGCCGGGGCCGCCTGCAGTGACGTCATTGGCCCCGTCCGAAGGACATCTGTTCCGGACGCCGGGCCCGGGGTGCAGCCGGGGCGAAGCCCACTGCAGTTCAGGACTCGGGTGACCCAAGGCCAAGAGCCTGCAAAGGACCCGTCTGGACGTGTCCTAACTCGACCAGGAAGCATCCTCAGCCAAGACCCCGGGCGGGCGGGCGGGCTTCCAGCTGGGCCCCGTGTGCGGGTCCGGTGCCCCCCGCCCCTGCAGCAGCCCTGAGCCCCGGGCGGGGGCCAGGGGGGGCACCGCTGAGCCAACAGCTGTGCACAGTCAGCAGCTTCCTCCCAAAGCAGGCCTGACACCAAAGTTCCCCTCCCGGGGATTCTGTGGGGTGATGCCCCCGCCCCGTGAGGTCGGAGGGAACCGGGACGAGGGGGAGACGCAGGATGCGACTGAGGCAGCTTCCCTCCGGGCAACGGGCGTGTGCCTGCTTGTAGCACGTGTGTCCCCGAGGCCTCCTCCTCCCCAGGCCGGGCCATGCCTCAAGGGGACGGGTCGTCCTGTGCAGCAGCTGCGGAGCTGAAATGGGGCTCACTGGGCTGTCCTGGAAGCTCCGGGACACAGTCCATTCGCTTGCCTTCCCCGGCTTCTGGAGGCGCCCGCGCTCCTGGGCCTGTGGTCCCTTCCTGCGTCCCCGGAGCCGCAGGGCCCGGACACGTCTTTGTCACGCCATGTCACCTGGACGCCGACCCCCTTGCCTCTTTCTTCCCCAGCAAGCGGCCCCCTGGAAAAGCCGAGGCCGGTTCCCCTTCTCACCGTCAGCTGACGAAGACCCTTAATCCCACCTGCCACCTGCGGACAGCCCCCCAGCAGGCCCACGGGTTGCAGGACTAGGCTGTGAGCGTCCTTGAGGGACCGTTCCCACCTTCCACAGGTGCCATCCCCCGTGTCTTCCTGGAAGAAGGGCTCGGGGGTTTATGCATTTAATCAGGGTTGGCCCCCTGCGGTCCTTAAAGTCGGGAGGGGAGACCCTGGCTGTCCCTGAGCTGCCCTATGACCCCACATCCTGCTTGCACAGCAGCCGACTTCGCCAAGGACAACCAAACCCTCCAAAACCAGGGAAATCAGGGGACAGATGACTCAGGGTGGCCACTGCCTCCCAGGCAGACGGTTGAGCCCCGATCCCAAGCACCAAGCAGCTAGCCGTGGCACCTAGGCCTTTCGGAGCCTCTGGGTCCCCATTGGCACCGCAGGGCCCAGGCCTTGCAGAGTAGGCTCCCCGCTGCCCCGTTTCCATACTTTCATCCGGCAAAGGGCCCAGGAAGGAGACACCAAAGCCACCGGAATGGTTTTTCTCCAGAGCTCCCGATGCATTAGGATGTCTCGAAGCCCCTTTCTCACCTGCTGTAAGTGGTTCGCGTGTTTGGGGGTGGCCGGGAGGGTTTGCACTTCCTCGTCTCTCTCTCCCGCAGAGCTGTGAACACATCACGAGGGGCAGCAAGGCCCCTGGGAAGTGCTTTGCAATTCTTTGCTGAGCTGAGCTGAGCGGCCTCCTCTCCCACCCCCTCCCTTGGTTGCAAAGACCCTCAGAGGACCCAGGGCCACCCCACGCGTGATGGCTCCTCTCTGAGTCCCCGTGCCTCCCAGGTTGGCTCGAGCTTCAGACCCTGGTGGGATCGCCCACGGGACATGGGCTGGCTTCTCCCTGCATCCCCGCCCCCAGCTCCTGCTCCCCGAGCTCCACCGGGGCAGGAGCGGAGGGGCCGGGAGGGGCCGGTGCACGATGTGCCGGTGCGGGCGGCCGACCCTGGTCGCGGGGCTCGGCGCGTGCCTCCGCCCGCCCTTTCCCACACCCTGCGCCTCCGCGACCGGGGCTCCCCCCTCGTCAGAGCTCCCAGGCTCAGCAGGCAGGCTGCCATAATTCTCAAGAATAAAGAAAACATTTTAGGGTTTGACAAGCCCAACATTTGCATGTCTGTTTTCAGAGAAATACCCATCTGGGGGGATTAAGCCTTTTTTTCCCCCTCCCTCCCTTTCCAATCCCAAGTATGAAAACATTCTTGACATAGTTGCCTGAAAAAGGATTTCTAAAGAGAAAAATACCTCCCATACCCTGTGATTTCAGTGACTTGGTGTGAAAAGCACCCGAAAGAAAGGGAATGAGGTGGAGAACAGAAAAGAAAAAAAAATCTCTTTAGGCAAACAGCTTGTTAAGCTTCCAGCAGGCGATGCATTGGGCTTCCTCTCCGGTCTCAGGAGCCACGCGTGTTGGCGCGGACTCATCCCCAGACGCTGGCCTCCCCGAGGAGCAGGGCCTGTGCTCCCGTGGGCCCAGGGCCGGCCAGGCGGCCGGGCGGCCGGGCGGGGGCAGGAATCAGGCCTGCAGCCCGGCTACTGAGCAGCCCGGAGCTGAGCCGCAGGGAGCCCTTCCGGGGATGTGCCTCCCTCCGGGGGCAGCGGCCTCTGCAAACAGTGCATTGGACAGGGAGGGGGAGGGGCTCCCAGACAAAGGGCAAGCAGGGTGGCTCATCCCAAATCATTAAAGATTTTTAGCGGAAGGCGATTTCCACGAAAGCCAGCTCCTCTCCGTCGGGTCGGGTCGGGGACTGGTGAACTCCAGCAGCAGGGCCCCCGACACCCTGACCTTGGCTCCCCACGCCCTGAGGGAGGCGGACTTGTGCCCGAGAAAGTGATGGGGACTGGGTGGCTGGTGGGCGTGGGCAGATGTAGCAAAAGGCAATTTTTAGGTTTTGAAGGTGAAGGAAGCGTGACATTGGCCAAGCTAAGGACCATCCACCCGTCGGTTCTCTCAACCATCGAGCATCCACGGCGGGCGCAGCACTGGTGACGGCCGGGAAGGAGGTGGATCTGGAAGGAAGGAGAACTTAGAGGGGCTCCCGTGGGCTGACCGATGGGGGCCGGGCTCCCCGGACAGAGCCCCGAGGCAGGTGGCCGGACACACGCCGGACGCTCGGGGACCGGCGGTGGCCTGAGCTCCAAAGCGCACAGGCCGGGGTGGCCCATCCTTAGTGCCCGTCGGGAGAGCAGTTTCTCCATGGAGCCGAAGAAGAGGAGCAGCAGGGAAGGCCCCTCTCCTCCAAGGGGTCAGGGCGCGAGGGGAGGGCTCGACCTGGCTCATCACAGGACACGGGGCCGGAGCCAAGGCGCTCAGGGCAGGACTCGGGGCGAGGCCAGGCAGGGCCAGGGCACGGAGACCATGGGGCAGGGGGGCTGGAGAGCAGAGGGCTGGGCCGCGGGGACCTGAGGGTGAAGAGAGAAAGGGTGGGGGTGAGGCTGAACACTCCGCTTTGGGGGGAACCTTCCCTCCAGTCCCCAGGAAGCCTAGACTCTGCACGAGGCTGCCTGAGATGAGAGGAGGACGGAAAGCAGCCGGGAGCCACCCACGTGTGACTTGTCCCAGAAGTTCAGCCCAAATACCCCTCCCCACCACCTCCTGCTGTCCGGGTGACCATGGGACTTCACGGCCGCTTCTCAGGAGCCCAGCACGTCCGTCACACAAGATGATGCACGAGGCCTCCCCACCTTGGATTCCCCCAAAGCCTTGTGCGTTCCTCCGCAGGTCGGAAGCAGAGGTTGGAGAAGCTTGCGACCAGCTTAGGGGACAAGGGCCCAGACAGACTCCAGGTGCAGTGGAGCCGGGCCCGGGTGGGGTGGCTGCCCCTGGAAGGTGAGTGCGGCCACCCCGAGGCCATGGGGCGGCGGGTGAGACCCCGGCTCCAGTGCCCGGTTGTGCTCGGTGCTGAGCTGGTTAGTCACTCCCCGGGCTCAAGTCGTTAACTCCGGGAGGAAGCCACGCTAGCTGCCCCCCCTCGTCCCCGGGAGCTTGCTGCCCTTGCAAAACCGATGAGTAATCAGACATTCCCGGAGCCTGGCTAAGTCCACTGCCAAGAAAGGTGTCTTGCAGCCCATGTGCTGCTGCTGGGGCAGCCACGCCACAGGCCCTGAGTCACCCTGGATGCAGCGGAGAACAAGGCCAGACTTGCCCGAGTTCAACGTGGCCCCGCAGAGACCGGCTCCCGGGAGGAGGTCACGGGTCACCACGCCCACCCGCCCTTCCCTGCCCCGGCCCGGGCTGCACCGCGTGGGCGGTGGGGACACGCAGGGGTCCAGGGACAGGCCGGGAAGGACGGGACCAGCCAGAGCCAGGCGTGCCCCCGACGGACAGGGGAGCTGAGGCCAAGGAGGCCGTGGCGCTCGCCTCAAGTCGAGTCACGGGACTGTCACCCCTCGGTTCCGGGTCCCCAGCAGCTCCCACTGCACCAGGTTGCTCCAGCGTAACATTGAGGCCTCGATGTTCAGGAAACGCGCGAGCGGAAAAATAACGAAACCCGCTCCGGGCCCGTCAGCGGGCAGGTGGCTTAAAAAAAGAAACATAGGGTATCCCTGGGGGGCTCAGCGGTTTGGCGCCGCCTTTGGCCCAGGCGGTGACCCCCGGGTCCCGGGATCGAGCCCCGCGTCGGGCTCCCTGCATGGAGCCTGCTTCTCCCTCTGCCTGTGTCTCTGCCTCTCTCTCTCTCTCTCTCTCTCTCTATCATGAATAAATAAATAAAATTTAAAAAAAAATGAAGCGTAGTTTACATAACACGACGTGCGAATTAGCCTCTCAGACCGACGTGACTGTCCGGGCCCCGACGCGGTCTCATCGCCAAGAGGACAAGACGCAGGAACCGACCGTTTACGCACAACCACCTCGGAAGAAGGGAAACACGCACACTCACCCGCCGTGTGTGCGGGGCGCACGCTCGCCTTTGCACAAACTGCGGGGAGCGGCGAAGAGCTTGCACGAAGCCCTGCTTGTGGCCTGCGTCCTTAAATGCTGGCCAGGGCGATGTGATTAAAACCTAGAAGTCGTAGTCCGCGCAGGGCTGCAAGTCAGCCTCCCTGATGAGCTACAGCGTGTGGTGGCTTCTCTGGACACATGAGCATTTAAGCTGAATAAACGGCGGATTGATGATGGGAGGATGAGAGAATTAAAAAAAAATAAATGTTGTCTGAGCTCCAGGGTAATAATTAACTAGATGGCATCGCGTTTTGGAAAAGCCAAGGAGCATAACTCACAGAACTTTAGAGCCAGGGGGAGTCTCGGGCTGTGACGCGCCACCGCTCCTGAGGACCTGGACTCCTGACCTCCGTCAACTTAAAATCTCCAAAACCTAAAAAAAAAAAAAAAATAGGGACGCCCGGGTGGCTCAGCGGTTGAGTGTCTGCCTTTGGCTCAGGGTGTGATCCTGGAGACCCGGGATCAAGTCCCCCGTCGGGCTCCCTGCATGGAGCCTGCTTCTCCCTCTGCCTGGGTCTCTGCCTCTCTCTCTGGGTCTCTCAGGAATAAATAAATAAAATCTAAA
Source organism: Vulpes vulpes (assembly GCF_048418805.1). NCBI lineage: Eukaryota > Metazoa > Chordata > Mammalia > Carnivora > Canidae > Vulpes > Vulpes vulpes. Next base: position 164,038 of record NW_027325799.1, on the reverse strand, counting down.
AAAAAAAAAAAAAAAAAAAAATCTCTGAAACCTGCTTCCTCATCTGCAAAATGGGAACAGCAATATCCCCCTGCTGGGATTTTCTTGTGGCTCCCCCGCGATGGAGGCTGATGTGCCGGACGGGTGTGGAAGGCCTGTGCGCCCCGAGCCCACCTCCCCCACGGGCCTGGCCCCTCGGGCTCAGAGCCTAAGCGTCTGTCTGTCTGTCCCTCGGGAGGCCCCTGCTGCCCCTGCTGCCCTTTCCCCAGAAGCCACAGAGGGACAGCCCCGGGAGGACGGGTGCTTGCAGGCAGAGACCTTGAGGGCAGCCACACCTTGAGCTGAATCAGCCTCCACCGCAGATTCACCCATGATTCACCCACGATTCACCCCCGGCCTCTCCTGGGACTAAGCGGCATCCAGGGGACGGCCAAGCCCTCAAGAAAAGTGTCCTTGCAGGTGGCTGCGTGCAGACCCCTGCAGCTGGGGGTGCAGGCCGGGGGAGCAGGGCGTCTCGGGGCGCAGAACCCACCCCTGGCTGAGGCCAGAGGCTGCAGAGAGGCCAGTGGGAAGGAAGCAGGCAGCTCGCAGAGTCCCCCACAGGTAGGGGGGCCATCCTGCACCTGGGTCCAGAGCCAAGGGCTCCCCAACGTTCCCATCGCGTCCCTCTACCTCCATGCAGACAGGTCTCGAGGGGGGACGCCCCACTGAGGGTCCAAACACTTGTCTGAATGCAGGAGGAAGCCAGGGCCTGCAGAGACCCACCCCGCACGGAAGCGCGCTCGGCTAGGGCCACCGGGCCTGTCCTATTTACGGCTACTAATCATGCATAAGGGCCACCGGAGGCCCGGTCTCTGCTTGGCTGCACCCTAACCCCGAAAGCTTCCACCCACGTGTAGCTTGCACGGCCCCTGCAGCTGCACCCTCGCTCCTGCACCCCCCCTCCAGTTCTCCTCTCAGTACCCCCGACCCCCAGGCACAGGCGGGGCCTCTCCCCTTAGGGTCCTCCCACCTTGCACAAACGTGCTCACTCAGTCGTTTGTTCATCAAATACGCACCAGACGCCTGTGGGTCTGCTGGACGCCCCACCGATGTCGCTGCACGGGACTCCTCGTCGAAATCATGCAGAATATGGGGCGTCTTCCACGGCCGGCCGGAGAGGAAGGCTGTTGGGAAAAAATCCTAAAATGCGATGATTTCTAAGCAACGGGGAGAGCAGCAGAAAGCTGGAGTTTGTATGAATGCGTGATTATTTATTAACTATATTCCTCTGTCTTTGATTTTTTTCCCTCAGTCACCAGAATGGAATCAAATAATGGCAACATTTTCCCAACTGATGATTTTATTTATTTATTTTTTAAATTTTATTTATTTATTTATTTATTCATCTGATGATTTTAAATGAGATTACAAAGACAGGGAGTTTTAATTTCACATGCATTAGTTTCTGGGTCTCGGGTCCTTTTTTTTTTTTTTCTTCTCAAAGCAGATAAATGAGGTTCTAAACTTAGGATAATAAGGCTTAACAGTGAGGCGCTTTTTAAAAAGTGAATCATTTCTCAGTTCTCCTTTGCTAATCTCTCTTGGTAACATTAATTATGAGTTTGTGCGGCGTGCCCCAAGGCGAGCTCGGCTTTCCCAGGACAATTAAAGTTACTTAATTATTAAAAACTGTGTGTGCTGCTGCCCAGAGAGAAAGAGGCAGTCGGGCCCGGCTCCCACCGCCCCCCACAGGAGTGACCGGACACTCTGTGGGAACTCGGCTCCTTTCCCTCGCCATTGTAATTCTTTCAATATAATCTATGAAAATCCCCTCGCCGCCCCTCCCACCCGGGCGGGAATGATTTAGAGGCGGCTCTCCCGGGCTGAGAGCAGCCTGCCGGCTCCGCCCGCCTCGGGGCTGGGCTCCAGCTACTGCCGGGGGCCGGGGGCTGGGGCTGGGGCTGGGGCTGGGGGGCTGGGGGTCAGGGGATCAGCAGGTGGGTGGCCGGGGGGCCGGGGGACCAGGGGGCTGGGGGGCTGGGGGCCGGGAGATTGGCAGGTGGGGGGCTGGGGGACCAGGGGGCTGGGGGGCTGGGGGTTGAGGGATTGGCAGGCGGGGGGCTGGGGGACCAGGGGACCAGGGAGCTGGGGGGCTGGGGGCCGGAGCTGGGGGACCAGGGGGCTGGGGGGTCAGGGGCCAGGGTTCGGGGACTGGGGACTGGAGTTTGGGGGGCTGGAGGCCAGGGGTACAGGGGGCTGGGAGGCCAGGGGGCTCAAGGTCGGGGAGCAGGGGGTCGGGGGCTGGGGGACCGGGGGCCAGGGGTCAGGGGTTGGGGGTCCGGGGACTGGGGGGACAGGACAGGGGGCCTGGGGGCCAGGGGTTGGGGAGCTGGGGGGCTGAGGACCAGGGGTCAGGGACTGGGGTCTGGGGACTGAGGGACCAGGGGCCCGGGGGGGTGTCCAGAGCGAAGCCCCTCTGGCCCTGGGGCACTGGAGGATGCGGAGCCCTTGGTTCTGGGCCGCCTCCTCTTGGCCCCACCCCAAGCCTTCTGCTCCCAGCAGCAGGACGTCACCCACACCCTGAAAATGGGGAGGCAGGAGGACGAGGACGAGGGGTGCCACAGCAAGGCTGCGAAGGCAGCAGACAACCCCAGGGGCAGATGCTAGTCTGTAACAGCCCTGCTTCCGGGAGGTTCTTTGGTTGTGCTCCTGGTTCTGTCCTTAAGACCCCAGAGAGACCTCGGGCAAGTCACTCCTGTAATTCTGAGTCTTGGCTCCACGGTCTAGGCGTCCTGCAGGCTCTGGGGGCCTCCAGGCCCTGATTCTCTGAGGAGTCTCACATTTAACCTAGAAACGAAAACTCAGATCTTCCCATTCCACTTTCTATTCTCATTCATTCATTCATTACCCCCCCCCCCACCCCCCCACCCCCCACCCCCCAACCCCCCCCCCCCCCCCCCCCCCCCCCCCCCGCGTCCTGGCTGCTGTTCTAGCTCCAGGGGTGGAGCGGAGAGGCTGCGATCTCGAATCCCAGGCACCATCCTGTACCACAGACGCCAGGAAGGGGGAGGCTGGTTCTGGGGCCCTCCAGACGCCACACCCGGTCCCGACCCCGGCCCTCGGCCTGCTGGCTGCTGCGATCTTTGCTTTCCCCGCTTCTGAGCAGTTTGGCTCCTTCCTCCCCACCCCAGCCCCCTCCTGGGGCCCCAGATCTCCAAGGAAGCCCAGCCCGTTAGCAACACGCTGCCCACAAGCGAACGTGAGCCACACAGATCGTTTTACATCTGCCGGTGGCCACACAGTCAAAAGGTTTATTTTAATGTTATCTCTCATTTAACCGGTATGTTCAAAAAATCACCGTTTCAGCTTGTAATAAACATGCACTGATGAATCAGATATTTGATATTTTAAAAATGGAATCTTCAGGACGCCTGGGGGGCTCCGTGGTCGAGCATCTACCTCCGGCTCGGGCTGTGACCCCGGGGTCCCGGGATCGAGTCCCGCGTCGGGCTCCCTGCATGGAGCCTGCTTCACCCTCTGCCTGGGTCTCTGCCCCTCTCTCTCTGTGTCTCTCATGGATAAATAAATAAAATCTTAAAAAAAAAAATGGAATCTTCAAAATCCGGTGAGCATTTCACATTTACAGCACATCCCAGTACATCCCAGCCTGGCTGGGCCATGCTTCAAGGGCCCCCGGCCGCCCGCGGCCTGTGGTCACTACACCGGGCGGCCCAGGAGCGAGGCCCCTCGCGCCCCTGACTCTCCATCACCCCTTGGTACTCAACGCAGTCCAGGGAGGGACCTGTGGGACGAGCACGCGGCTCGCAGGCGAGATCCGGAGCCACGTGCCCCAGCAGGCAGGGGATGGAATAACCGAGAAGGAAAAGCAGGCATCATTAAGTGCAGAGGTGGAGACGGGAACCACGTGGAACTGCGCCCCTGCGGGGAGCTGCCTGCCGCTCACCTCCGTCCAAGGGGCCGCAGGAACCGCCACCTTCCCACGGAGACCTGCGTGGACCCAGGGCAGGGCCGGAGCGGGGCACCCACTGCACGGATGGCTCGCGCCATTAAAATTTTGAAATACGTGGAATGAGGACTGTTGGGATACCGGGCACCCCCCGGGTCCACGAGGCCTGCCCGGCACAGCACTGTGCCCCTTCCTCCCGGCCGGCATGGGCGGGAGCGAGCGCAGGTCTCCGATGGTTCTGCGGCTCCACAATAGGAAGAGGGAGGCTTGGCCGAGGCCCAGGGCAGGAAGACACGATATCGAGTGACTTTGAAGGGCCCTTTTGTTTCCGGAAAGGCAGCGGTTTCCCCTCGGCATCCCTGCCCCCGCTCGAGCCGCTGTCCCTGGGATCCCTCCACCACCTGCTACGAGAGCATCATCGCTCCCCCCGGAAGAGCCTCTGCCTGAGAGGTGGGGAGGGGAGGCAGGCGCTGGCTGGGAAGGAGCGTCATCCTCTCTTCCCAAAGGATGTCATTCATTCCCAGATGTCATTTCCAGAGGCATGATGCCACCCTGCCAGCTGCCCTGGTAAATCCTGGCATCTCCAGCCTGCGTATGACACAGAGCAGTGGGGCGGAGAGAGCGGAGCGTGAGCGTGGCTGCACGTGCGCGTGCCCACCTGTGCACCTCTGGGGCCTCGCTCTGGCGTCCACTCACTCATTCATCCCTTTAGCAAATGCTGCCTGGGCATCTGCAGCCCCCGTGCTGGGCCCTAGGGACCCGGGGGGCCTGGCGAGGCCAATGAGATCTCACCCTCCGGAAGTTTACGGCCCCACAGCACCAACAGGCATTAAGTTAAAAGGAATTTGGGGCCAGGGGAGGGCTCTGTGGTTGAGTGTCCGCCTCCAGCCCAGGGCTTGACCCCGGGGTCCCGGGATCGAGTCCTGCGTCGCATGGAGCCTGCTTCTCCCTCCGCCTGCTTCCCTGCCTCTCTCTCTACATCCCGCGGCCCTTAGGACGGAGCCGGCAGGGCGGCCGTCCTCCCCGGGCAACTAGAGGGCCCCAGGAAGGCCCCAGCAGCCAGTCTTGGGCACATGGAGTAGGATCATTACCGTCCTTTTCCGGAGCATTTCTCGGGGTTTAGAAAGGAAAGTCACAGGCCTGGGGGTGGGATGGGGCCCTGGAGGGGAGGCCCAGGGATCTCTCCCCCCATCGGAGACCTGAGCCCTGGGAGCCCGTTCCTGGCCGCTCTCCCCGCAGTCCACGGAAGCTTCTCAAGGCCACGTGGCCGCACACACCACGCGCCCCGCCCCGGGGAAGGGCTCCTTCTCCTCCATGACGTGGAACCGGGGGCCCAGAATGCCCGGCCCGGCGTCCCCCCCGCGTTCGGGAGCCCAGACGTGTGGGTCCTCTGGGCTTAACGAGCGGAGGCCGGCTGCCAAGTGCAAGCGAGGGAAGTGCCGCCTGGCCTCCCTGGCCCCAGGGGACCACCCCTCCGAGCGTGGGACCCACAGAGTCAACACCAGGGCTGGGGCCGGGCGGCCGGCTACTGAGTCATACGTCTGGGCTTGGAGCCTGGCGGCGTGTGTACTTTTAAAGCCTCCCAGGTGACCGGCTGTCACCTCAGCAACCAGGCGGCGGCCCAGCTGCCCTCGGGTCCCCCCCTCGCCCCCCCCCCCCGCGCGGGTCCCCCAGGCTGTGACGGGGACAGGCCCGGAGGGAGGAGACCCGCCAGACGCGGCTGCAGGGCACACGCTGCAGGGCACACTCCGCTGGCGAACCTGGGAGGGATGGTGTGCAAGGACGTGCCGCGGCGTCTCTCGGCCTCGGTTTACCCCGTCGCCTCCCGTACAGGCAGCGTTCCTACGAGTGTCCCCCGAGGGGGCGGCGGGGGCAGAAGGGAATCAGCCAAGCAGCCCAGTTCTGCTCTAGCCTCCCGGGAAAGCGAGCGCAGCTGTGGGCAAGGCCAGGTGGGGCGGTGGGGGGGGGGCAGCTGCCCAGCCCCTGCCTCCCCCCTCCCCCTGTGCAGCCCCCGTCCCCCGCAAGCCCCCCCATCTGCAGGGCCAGCGTATTTGCTTTCTCTCCAGTTACCCACACCCCTCAACGGGGTCACTCTGCCCCACGCCGGGGGCTTCTTGAGTTTCTAGGCAAACACCGGGACCCTGGGGCCCTGCAACCTTATCCCTCCTGTCATTAAATGCCGAGGGTCCCGGGGGAGCCCAAAACTGTGAGAGCCCCCCCAGCTTCCCGGCCCCGGCTCGGCCCCCAACTTGGCCCCGGCTAGCCTGGCTCGGCAGGCGCTCGGGCCCGAGGGAGCTGCCACAGATCTGCCATCAAAGCCAGGGCCCCACCGACGGCCCCACTGACCCAGGGAGTTCCCGGGTGCAGCCCCGTCCAGGCGACCCCCCAGGTCCTGTCCGGTCCCCCAGGACTTCTCCTGCGCCGGCAGGGTGTCAGCTAAGCCCAGGCCGCGAACTAACAGGGTTTTATGAAGACTCAGCAGGTGTGGGAAGCCACCCACGCGGCGCGGAACCACAACTGCCGGAAAGGATCCCGCCTCTGATTCTCCAAGCCTGGCCCGCCCGCGCCTCAAGACCTGGAGGCCAGAGCCAGCTCCTCGGGGCAGGGTTCCCGGATCCCTGCAGTGGAAGCGCCCGCTCCCTCCTCTCCCCGCGCACAGCACCCACCGCATCCTGCTGCCCCGGAGCCTCAGGGACCGCTCGGGGGGGCCCAAACCCAAGCTGCCGCCCGGGGGCAGAGCTTCACCCTCCTCATCCCCGGCTTCTTCAAGGACCACATGCCCTTCGGGACTTTCTTCTCCCGCCTACGTGGGGATGTGGGGATGCCGGTCACACGTGGGCCCTGCACGCTCCCCCCTCCTGTGCACCCCCTTGTGCATCCCCCCATGCATCCTCCTATGCATCCCCCCACACATCCCCCCACACCCCCATCCCCCTCACCCCCCAGGCACCCTCCTCCGCACCCCCCCTCCCTGCACGCCCCCCCACTCCACCCCACCCTCTCACGGGTCCTCCGTGCAGCTGTGCTTGCTGGTGGGGGGGCCCCTCTGCAGACTCCCCCGGCCTCACCCGGTGACTTCCCCAGGCCCCCTCACCACCCGCTGGGCGCACTCCGTCGGGGAGAAAAGCCCGAGAAGCAGGACCGTGTGGGCTTCATCTGTCTCCCAGTCCTGGAGGCTCAGGGCCCGGCGGCTGGCCCCCCCCCCCGGAGGGGCCTGGGGGTCCCCGGACCTCCACCCACCGGGCCGCGGAGCTCACCCTGCGCTCTCACGTCCGGGATCTGCAGGCGCCTGAGAGCACCCTGACCAAGGTGCCCACGCCGGAATCATCGTCGTTGGCATTTCACCAAAATGCCAGAACCCGAGGCTCAGAGCAGAGAGAGACGCGCTTTCCCCGCGGCGCACCTGGCGGGGGCGGATGACGGGTCCAGATTCCCCGGGTTGCCGTGAGGTCACTGTGCCCTCCACTGGTTTCCACTCGGAGGAAGGGGGCCCAGGCTGCGTCCACCCCCAAATGCTCTGCTCCCCACGGCTCTGCAAAGTAAAACATGAGACTGCCCGGGGCGGGGGGCGGAAATGGGGCCCCGGAAGCCAGCAGAGCACCCAGAGGCGAGGCAGCTGGAGCTGGGGGAGCCCCCGCAGGCCAGGGGGTACGACGGTGGGTGCTGGGAGCCCAGGAAGCCTGAGGGCGGGGGCTGCCTCCCCTGCGGTGCTTGTGTGGCTCCGGGGACAGGTGTGGTGGCCGCAGGGGCCCCGCAGGGTGGGGCTCCCGGCCGCAGCTTCCTGTTCTGGCTGACGCAGGGCTGACACGGCCCCTGCTTGCCCCACGGACGGACGGACATGCCTGTCACGGACCGAAACCCTCCGTTGCCCCGTCCCTAGCCAGGGTGGGGGCGGGGCTGGTCACACCCAGAGTCCCAGCAAGCACAGCCCCGGGCCCTCAGATCCCCCAAGCCAGCAGGAGGGGCAGCTCACTCTGTGGTGCTGGAGGGGAAACCAAGGCACAAGCCCTCCCGAGCATCACGCTGTCAAGGGGAAGAGTCCGCATCTGAATCCAGCCGGGCCCGAGGACGCTCCACCCCACCCAGGGCCTAAGGGCCGCGGTCATCTCGCTCAGGAGCGGGCGGCCCACGCGCCCACGGAGAACTGAAGGGGACCAGTGACCGGGACGGTTCTAGCTCCTTCCTTTGCCCACAGGGAACGAGCACGAAGGCCGAGGGTAGTGGTGCAGAAAGCCATTTGCCCAGACGTCCTTGCCGGAGACAAACAGATAAACCTTTTTGCAAGTTTGGTTACACATTAACTCGGCACCCAAGGGCGCTGCCCCTACGAGCAGACAAAGTCCTTGCCCTTGGCCTGAACGGGCCTGAACGGGCCAGAGGAGCCCCGCAGCATCCGGCCACGCTCCTGGAGCCCATGCGGGCACCGCACAGCCGCACGGTGTCGCCCGCGGCCCCCTTGCCCCCAGCCACCGTGACCGGCTGACCCCAGAGGCATTGCCGGCGGCTCCGGGTGGGAGCCCCCCCTTCCGCCCGGATCGGAGCCTCTGCTGGCTTTCCTCGGTCACCCGTGGGCCGGCTGAGGGCCTCCTGGCCCGGAGCCTGGACGCGGTCGCGGGGAGCAGGGCGGGGACGTCCTGCACAGGCCTCAGCAAGGTGCCCACGTGTCTTGCAACGCGGCCGTGCACCCAGGCGGCGCAGGTGGAGGCCGCCGCGGGTCCCCCGCTAAGGGGTCGGTCCCGAGCCGCGGGGCACGGGGTGGCAACGGGCTCGCCCACTGCGGCGGGTGAGGAGGAAAGGGAGCAACAGGCCAACAGACCCGAAGAGGACGGCTCCCCTCCGGCGGTGGACGGCGCGGGCGGGACGCTGACCTCGGGCTGACGCCCCAGCACGGGCCTGGGCGCCCAGTGAACCCCACGGGGCCCGGGCGCCTCTGCTCCCTGCCGGGCGCGGCGTGGGCCGTCGTGACTCCCACCGGGGTCGCCGCTGCTCGACCAGGACCGACGGCCGCCCCAGCCCCCTCAGGCCTCCCGCCCCCCAAGCCCCTTCTCTCCCTTCCCGGGCTGCACCTGCACGACCCCCGCGGCCCTGCCGAGCTTCCCCTCTGCTGCCCAGCCCTGCGTGAGCGCTGCCGCCCTTGCCGCCCCGACTGTTGAAAGCACGTCCCGGTACACTCAGCTCTGCAAACCAGACGTTGGAAGACCGCAGCCCGGCCCCCGCAGCGGGATCGGGGGGACCGCAGCCCGCCCCCCCGCAGCGGCCCAGCCTGTGATCCCCCAACCAGCGAGTGGCGCGGGCCTAAGCACCTGCATGACCACAGAGCACGCGGCCCCCGCTCAGCTCGGGGTTGGGCAGCGCCCCCACTCCTGAGGGCCTGAGCACACTGACTCCCCCAGATCTCAGCTGCTCACCGCCTGAGGACCGCACATCCGTGTGTTCTACGCGTCGCGTAAAGTGAGCTGAAGGAAGAAGACGTCATTAAGGAAGCATGACGGGGCGCCTGGGGCTCAGCGGTTCAGCGTCTGCCTCTGGCCCAGGGTGTGACCCCGGGTCCCAGGATCGAGTCCCCCATCGGGCTCCCTGCACGGAGCCTGCTTCTCCCTCTGCCTGTGTCTCTGCCTCTCTCCGCGTCTCTCATGGGGATAAATACATAAAACCTTTAAAAGATTAGGAAGGAGGAAGGCTACAAAGCATTGTGCCCATCTTCCAGCTAGGGAAGCCGAGGCTGGGAGGGACGACGTGACTTCCCCAGGCCTGGTCCGAGCGTCGCACCCCCGTCCCCTGGTGCCCGAGTGCACGGGGCTTCCGAGGGGGAGCACGGCCCTCCCCCAGGGAGACGACGGGCCGACGGCGAGCACGGGGACCACAGCACAAAGTCCCCTGGGGAAGAGCCAGGAGTCCAGAGGCGGTGAACACGTGCCGGCCAGATTCCACCCGGAAAAACGTGCTACATCTTTGTTTTCTTCCCGCAGCCCAATTAGACTGCAGATGGGGGTCTTCTTCCATCAACCCAATCCCTTTAAAAGAAAGGGGGGAAAAAAAACCCAGTGGCTTTAGGATTTTTCTTTTAAGCCCTGAACCTCTTCAGCGGCAAGTGCTGCCCTTCCGACCTGTTGATGTAATTGCCATAATTGAAGATTCCAGGCCCCCATGTGGGTGGACAGGGCCCCATTCATCCATCGGGTCAGCGAAGTGTAAACCTGCTGAGTCCTTCAGATGCCCCGGCCCTCGGCCCCCCTCCCGGCCCCCGCCAGCCCTGCAGGCGGGGCTCCCCGCGACGCCGCCGGGGCGGCCAGGCCCAGGCTGCTCGCCCGCTGGCTCCGGGGACGGTGCCTAATTAAGGGGTCTGCTCCGGCCTCGGGGGGGCCGACTTAAGGCCTCCTGCCAGTAACAAGAGCCACACGCATGGGGGTGGGGCAGGGGGCCAGTGCCCTGCTGCCCAGCGCCCCGTTAGCACCCGCAGGCTCACGTCGTGGTTCCACAGGGTTGGCCCGCACGGCTCAGAGCTCCCGGGCGCTCCGGTTCCGAGAGACGAGGAGCCAAAGAGCAGGAGCCCCTCGCCCCGGGCTCGGGTGTCACGTTGCACGTCACGGCCCAGACTTCCCCGAAGTCCGAGCTGCAGCCCCAGGGGAGCACGGGGGCCGCGGGGAGGATGTCAGCGCTGGCCACGCGGAGCAGAGAGGACCTAGCGGGCTGGGGCCAAGCTGGGGCCCAGACGCCCTTTGACCCTAGGACAAAGGCCGCCTCACACGCCACATCCCGGGCTGCAGGTGGATCCCGGGAGTCCTGTGCTGCGGCCCTCGTGCCCCTGTCTGAGCCCTCCTGCCCCCCACCCCCCTCCTCTCCCTGTGCACGCCTGAACACGCCGCCCTGCACCCCTGCCCTCCGCCCGCAGCAGGGCAACCGTGCACAGCACCCAGCACTCAACTGGTTCCCAGCAAATACTCACCAAACCTAATAAAAGTCGATGTTTGCTCCGGCTCCAAATCACGTTAGCACACGGTTTTCATCGCAGCTTGGCTGAGACCCCCCCCCCCCTCCGCCGCCCCCCCCGAGGTAAAGCAGAAATGCTGACAATCGCGTGGAGCAAATGTCAGAGATCCTGGTCCATTAATAAGGTGGTGAATGAGCGGGAAGAGTTCAGTGTGCGTGACTCCAACTCCCCGCACAGCAGTGGATCCCAAACACCAACCACATCCTGGGTGCTGACGACAGCGGACACCCCGGGCTCCTCCGGAAGCCCCCGCACAGCCTCTCTCCCCTACCCCCTTCCACCTCCCCAGCCTCTGTGCAATCCCATAGACCCTACCCCTTGCATCACGTGACCCGATTTCCTCTGCGGGAAGCCTGCCCTGGACCTCCTCGGCCTGGCGCAGCTCAATACCATCGTGTTCCGCTGCTCTCTGGGGCGCTTCTCCCCCTTCGGTTGGGTGCGCCCCTTGCCCAGCCCAGACACCGTAAGACACAGGGTGTGGTAAAGGTGAAATCTGGAGCCAGAGGACCCAGGTGTGAGTCCCAGCTCCAGCCCCGGAACCCTCTGAGCCTAGGTTCCCGTGGGTAAAATGGGGATGATGATGATAACCACTTGCGGGCTTGGTGGAAAGATTAAGGGGTATAATGATGTTAAAATGCCTTGCAGGCTGCAGGGGGCTATAGGGATGGCGGCTGTTCGTATGAGTCACGATTATTCCCACCTCCAACCCCGTGTGTGACCCTGTGACTCCCCCACTGAACCCAGCTCAAGCCCTGCCACCTGTAGGGCATCACTGTTAATTAACTTGAGCTCTCACTGAAGTCCTAGCTTTTAAGGCCTCACCCAGAAAGGTCTTGACATGCCCACTGGGTCTCGCACGGGGTAGCCTCGGAGCTCCAGCCTTTGGCCGTTCACTCGTATGTCAGACGATGCAAAACTTTAGGTTGCTTACAGTCTAAAAATACACACACTTATAGTAGCGAAGCTCAAGAAACGAATGGAGGGAAGATCCGAAACGTCCCTGAAGGGAAGAAAGGGACGATCACGTTCGACGGCCAGGTTAGCGGGCTATGGCCTGTCAGTACCCTTGGGGACAAGCCTCATTTTCTCTTCCTCACCCTTCTGTGGGGGAAGGACTCGTCCACTGCAGGCCTCATGGCGGGGGGCAGGGAGCTGGAGGGGAACTTCGCTGTCTCTGTCCTCCTGGGAGGAGGGTAGCTAGTGAGACTGGCGAGCACCACATGCACCGGGAGGCGGTCACGGAAGTCATGAAGCCATCCCTGCCCTCGGCGCCTCAGCCTCATCTCAGCAGGATGCACTCCTGTTGTCCGCCCCTCCCAGGCTTCGGTCACAGGCCACCTGCAAGAGGAATCACCTCTCATTGCCTACCACCGCCACCACCTCCACCACCACCACCACCACCTCCACCACCACCACCAGCACCACCTCCACCTACACCACCACCACCATCACCACCACCACCAGCACCATCACCATCACCATCACCACCTCCACCTCCACCACCAGCACCACCTCCACCTCCACCACCACCTCCACCACCACCACCAGCACCACCTCCACCTCCACCTCCACCACCACCACCACCAGCACCATCACCATCACCATCACCACCACCACCACCACCACCACCACCATCACCATCACCACCACCACCACCATCACCACCACCACCACCACCACCATCACCACCACCACCACCACCATCACCACCTCCACCAGCACCATCACCACCTCCACCTCCACCACCACCTCCTCCACCACCACCACCACCACCACCATCACCACCACCACCACCACCATCACCACCTCCACCAGCACCATCACCACCTCCACCTCCACCACCACCACCACCACCACCACCACCTCCACCACCATCACCACCTCCACCAGCACCATCACCACCTCCACCTCCACCACCACCTCCTCCACCACCACCACCATCACCACCACCACCACCACCATCACCACCTCCACCAGCACCATCACCACCTCCACCTCCACCACCACCACCACCACCACCACCTCCACCACCATCACCACCTCCACCAGCACCATCACCACCTCCACCTCCACCACCACCTCCTCCTCCACCACCACCACCACCACCACCACCACCACCATCACCACCTCCACCAGCACCATCACCACCTCCACCTCCACCACCACCTCCTCCACCACCACCACCATCACCACCTCCACCTCCACCACCACCTCCTCCTCCACCACCACCACCACCACCACCACCACCACCACCACCACCATCACCACCACCACCACCACCATCACCACCTCCACCAGCACCATCACCACCTCCACCTCCACCACCACCTCCTCCACCACCACCACCACCACCACCATCACCACCTCCACCAGCACCACCACCACCTCCACCTCCACCACCACCACCACCACCACCACCTCCACCACCACCGAGCAGGACGGTCACTGTTCTCCCACTGCTGCGACGCTACCAGCTTTCTAGAAGCAAGCCCACAATCTCTCCTTGCAGTACTTTAAACACAGGACTCCGGGTCTGCTGGGCTGAACACGCGCATCTGACGTCTAGCACAGGGAAGAAGTAGCAGGTGCCACCTCAGCCCCTGATACGGGGGTTAAAAGGCGACCTGCAGTGTTGGATGTTGGCCTCCTCACCAATGACGACACCTGACGTGCATCTGGCTTGTGGCCCTTGAGCCTGTTCTCAGTCTCCCCAAACAAGGAGAAGAGACGTTTTAGAGACCTTTACTTCCCATACGCACCAAAGGGAACTCTGAGCACTTAGAGCCAAGGTACTATGACCTGACACACAAATGGAAACAAGGCTGGATGGAAGAGGTAAGACGTCCTGGTACAAGGGACCCTGAAGGGCCCAGTGGATGCCGCGCTCAGTGACGGTTGAGCAGAAGATGCAAAAAAGCACCTTCCTTGTGTTGTCACGACACATAAGAAAAGCTCAGGTCGTGTCTAATTTATAATTCAATGTAAAGGAAACTAAACTAATGTAATTCAAACCGATTTCTCCGTGGTGACTCTATCGGATACAAGGACGGGGCTAAATTCACTCTCGGCCGTGCTTCTGGCAACAGACAAATGGCAGATGATTCAGAATTAACCTCATTTACTCCCGCATCCTAGGACATAAAAGCCGGCACGACCCCCTGATAAGCAATCTGGCGACCTGTGCCTGGGGTAAGCCGGAGGCCGGCAGCTGAGTCCTCGAGCAGGAGGCTTCCGATCGGAGCCGGAGCGCGTGAGCACATCCGGAAGTCTGGCCTCGGGAGGGAGGCCCAGAGCCCCATGTCCTGGGAATCGGCTTTCTTGCCAGGTCTCTCTCTCTCTGTTTTTTCCAGGGAAATCGTTCCTATAAGGAGGTTGGAAGGCACGAGACAATCCCAAGGACACCCCTGGGGTGAACTGTTTCCTTTGGTGGCTCCTGCGTAGGTGTCCAGGAGGCCCAGCCCCACTTCCCCAGGGTCACCGGCTGCTCTCTTCCCCCCCAGAAGTTTCTCAGCCCCTGCACGGACCTCTCCCCCGGCACGCGTCGCACTGGCGTCACTGAACTGCGGCGTCGTCCTTATGTCCCCGACACCTGACACAGCGCACGGCCGCCCGCGGGCGCTCAGCAAACGCCTGTCCAGTGGATGAACGGGCACAGGCATAAACGGATTTAACGTCACCCCAGACTAATGACCCCCCGCTCAGGGTCCCCCAGCTCTTCCAACCACTTGAACAGACCAGGACTTGCTATGGGAGAGCAGTCCCCGGGCCCTGGGGGATGGTCGGGGACCCCGACCGGGAAGCCAGCAGCGGGGTCGGAAGCAGCTCCGCCGACACAACCTGCAGGAGGCCCCCTGGGAAGGTGGCTCCCCCCAGAGAACTGCGGGGCAAGGTGCCCACGGGGCTGCTGCTGCGGGGCCGACCTGCAGTGGAGCCCTGCTCAGCCCCCGAGCTGGAGGCGGGGCGGCGCTGGTGCTGAGCTCGCTTCTCCCCACACCCACTGGGGCTGGAGATGCACGTGGAGAGGCTGATGCTGGATCCGGAATCAGAATACAATAAGCCTTTCATTCCTTCCGACTCACATTTTCCATTCTTTTCTTTTTTAAAAAAGATTTTATTTATTCATGAGAAACACAGAGAGGGGCAGGGACCCAGGCAGAGGGAGAAGCAGGCTCCAAGCAGGGACCCCAACTGGGACTCCATCCGGGACCCCGGGGTCACGCCCTGGGCCGGAGGCAGATGCTGCACCGCTGAGCCCCCAGGCGCCCCGACTGTAAAAGCAGACCCCCTCGCCCCCCGGCAAGGCCGCTCGGGCCTAGTCAGAACCTCAGGCTGCCGTCACTCAGCGGGGCACAGGGACAACACTCAGGGGGGAGCAGTCTGGGCGGGCGGGCTGCTCCGAAAGTGTCACTGACGGAAGCGCAAGCCGCGCCATGCGACCAGCTGGGGCTCTGAGGTCACTCGGCCCAACAGGTAGGCGCTTTGTTTTCTTAGCCCTGACATTTGATGCCCGCCAGTTATCCAGTAACCCGAAGTGAGGTGGGTCCTGCAAATTCCCGAGTCTCCTTGGGGATGGAGGGGGAGGGCCCATGCGCCCGACCTGGGGCACCCGCAGACGCCGCGCGGGCAGCCTGCCCCCGGGGAGACTCAAGAAAAAGAGCCGGAAGCAAACGTAGCGTCGCTTCTGCAGAGGGGCGAGCGGTGACGGCCTCGCGTTCCGCGTGGGCCCCCGGGCCGGCTCCCAGGGAGGAGAGCGGAGCTCACCCGCACACCGGCCAGCGTCCCAGCTCTCAGGTCGAACGAAGCAGCCAATTCTCCGCAAATCGGCCTCAGAGGAAGCCGAGGGCCAGCAGCCAAGCGTGTCGGTTTGTTTGGGGGGAGTCCTGAGTCCTTTGCTTTTTGTCTCTTCTCCTGTCCAACATGTGCACGCACAGGGCCCGATACGTGAAGACTCCAGAGCTTTCGCTTGCCCCCCTGGTCACTGGGGCCGGCATTCCTGAGCGTCCCTGGGCCTCTCCACGCACCATCCCCGCCTCCACCGCCACGTGACCGTCTTCTCCCCGTGTGTCCGCCCGTCTTCTCCTGGTCCTGCAATGACTCGGGTCCTATTGGATGGGGCCCACCCTACTCGACCTCACTCTTAGCTGACTACATCTGCAACCTGCCTTCAACAAACCTCTAAGGACCCATATTTCCGAATAAGGTCACATCCCGAGGTATGGGGGGCATTGGGATTTCGACATCTTTTTTAAGACGACACAGTTTGGCCCGTAATAGGAACAGCACCCGCAAAGGTGCGGTCAGGCCTGGGAAGGCCCTTCGCTCCGGGGACATGGGGACATCTGTGAGTCCTCCCGAAGCAGGGAACCTTTGTTCATCAGTCCTGTGAGCAGAGCTACTAAGCCCCTGGTCCGCGTCCTACACGTGCTGGCTGTGGGTAAGGGACATAAGATGAGGTCCCAGGTATGGGGCCAGGGCACCCCGTCCCCAGCCCCCGCACGGCCGTGTGTACGCGGCCCCGGGCAGCCTTTGCAGCAGGCCCCCCCATGCTCATAATCATCTGGGGAGGAGCCTTTGGAAAGAGAAAAAAAGCGAGGCGATAAGGGGTTAGTTGGCACAGAGGGTGCTACAGAGCCGAGGAGCCCAAGTCCAAGAGTCAGGGAGGCGTCGGGGAAGCATCATAGGATTCCAGCGTCGGAAAGAATTTTCTAGACTCTCTGAGCTGGTGGTTTTCAAGCTTAAACACAAAAACCAGTGGAACACTTTGAACAAAATCGTATGAGGACTTGGAACGTGCGAACAAGCCAAAGCCAAAGGGTGCTGGCGGAAGGACCGAGAGGGCTCCCGAGGGCCCGTCCAGCTCAGCGTCACCTCCAGGCTCGGACCCCGCAGTCCCTGGGCCCGAGACGCCTCCCAGTGCTTGAAAACCACTAAACTGCTGATGGAGAAACTGAGGCCCAGAGCGGCAGCCGCGAGCACCGTCTGCAGGGACGGCCACCGTGACTAGGCGGGACTAGAACTCGATTCTTCTTCCAAGTACCAAGCTTTTTTTTTTTTTTTTAGATTTTATTTATTTACTCATGAGGGACACAGAGAGAGGCAGAGACCCAGGCAGGGGGAGAAGCAGGCTCCATGCAGGGAGCCCGACGCGGGACTCGATCGCGGGACCCCGGGGTCACGGCCTGGGCCCTCCAGTATGAAGCCCTCTGGGCCACCTCCCGTCCGTGGCGGAGATGAAGCTGTGTCCCTGCTGTCCCGTCCGAGCCCCACCTGCAGCCCCTCAGGGTCCCCGCGTGCCCGGCTGGGCGCTGCAGCTGCTGGCTCTGACCCCCGAGAAGCCCTTCTGAACCCCGGGCCTCCCTCCCTCCCTACACAGCCCTTGGCTCCCCGCGTGGAGTAGACACCAACGGGGAGGACTCCTGCCAGGGCTCGGAGCCCCGCTGCTTCCGTCCACAGAGACTCGGGCGCTGGGGTGCTGCAGACGCTCCCACGGGCGTCCCTCCCCTGAGCGGGGCCACTCGGAAACCCAGAGCTACCAACACTGACCCCGCGCTTCTCAGCGCCACCAGCTCAGTCCCGGGGAGCCTTCCAGTGGCGCAGGCCTCCTCCTGGCACGTCCTGTCTATGAGCTCCCCGCGGCCGAGGCCTGATGAGCTGCAACTGTGAATCCAACCCCCGCCCTGCCACCTGCTCCCGAGGGGCCTGGGACCAATGTCTTGATTCCTTCCGAGCCTGCGTGGCCTCTGAAGTTGGGGGTTTACTCAGCATTTACTCAACAGCCTCGCAGAGCACCTACTGGGCGGCAGGGGCCAGGGGCTGGGTGCTGGGTGCTGAGATTCAGGGACGGGGGGCCGAGTGCTGGGTGCTGGGGTCCGGGCAGCGGGGGCGGGGGGCCGAGTGGTGGGGACCGGGAGCCGGGGGCCAGGTGCCAAGGGCCGGGGACCAGGTGCCAAGGGTCGGGGGCTGGACTCTGGGCACTGGGTGCTAGGGGCCGGGTGCTGGGTGCAGGGAACTGGAGGCCAGGTGCTGAGGGCTGGGGTCCTGGGGGCCGGGGACCCAGGGCTGGGGGCCAAGTGCTGAGGGGCCAGGGGCCAGACTCTTGGCGCTGGGTGCTGAGGGCCGGGTGCTGGGGGCTGGGTGCTGGGGCCC
Organism: Vulpes vulpes; assembly: GCF_048418805.1. Lineage (NCBI taxonomy): Eukaryota > Metazoa > Chordata > Mammalia > Carnivora > Canidae > Vulpes > Vulpes vulpes. The sequence goes on along the minus strand of NW_027325799.1, from coordinate 145,973 downwards.
GGGGGCTGGGGGCTGGGGGCTGGGGGCTGGGTGCCAAGGGCTGGGGGCCAGGTGGTAGAGGCTGGGGGCCAGGGGCTGGGGGCTGGGTGCCGAGGACCAGGAGCCAGGTGCTGGGTACCAGGTGGGGGCTGTGTGCTGGGTGCTGGGTGCTGGGTACCAGGGGCCGGGGGCTGGGTGCTGGGGGCCAGGGGCCGGGGGTGCTGGCTGCTGGGGGCCAGGTGCTGGGTACTAGGTGCTGGGGGCCGGGGGCCGGGTGCTGGGTGCTAGGTGCCGAGGGCCGGGGTCCAGGGGCCGGGGTCCGGGCGGGGCCGTGATACACTTTGCCCCCCTGCGTCACAGGCTGAGCGCGGCGCATCCGTGCTGGTGTCACGCGTTGCTTCTATTTCAAGGCTCCCGTGGAGCAGGAGACGTGTATGTCCTTGGCACGTCCTTCACTCTTCTGGACCTCGCTCCTTCATCTCATGGCCTCAGAAAGTGGTTGGATCTCAAGTTTTTCATGATTTTCCGTCACGTGAAGGCCGAGTTGGCCCCTGAACTACCAGCATCCATGTGCATCACCCTCCTTCAATTTCCCTTAAACACAGTGACGGCGGGACCCCTGGGGGGCTCAGGGGTGAGGGTCTGCCTCCGGCTCAGGTCACGATCCCAGGCCTGGGATGAGCCCCCCCTCGGGCTCCCTGCTTCTCCCTCTGCTGCTCGCCCAGCTTGTACTTTCTCTCTTTTTCAAATAAGTAAATCTTTAAAGATCTTAAAAAAGGGGATCCCTGGGTGGCTCAGTGGTTTAGCGCCTGCCTTTGGCCCAGAGCATGACCCTGGAGTCCCGGGATCGAGTCCTGCGTCGGGCTCCCAGCATGGAGCCTGCTTCTCCCTCTGCCTGTGTCTCTGCCTCTCTCTCTCTCTCTCTATCATGAATAAATAAATAAATACATCTTTTTAAAAAATTTTAAAAATAAAGATCTTTAAAAAAAAAAAAAGGGAAAAGAACCGTGAATGGCTGTGCTTTTCCTCATTCCCCTATGTCCACAGCGGAGCCAGCACATAGTAGGTGCTCAATAAATCTGCCGAACGAATGCATGATGGGAAACCTTGCCTCCCAAGATGAGACTTAGAAAACTTGGGATTAAGAGGAAGATACTTTTCCTACAGCTTATTTTACCCAAAATCTCCCAAAGGATCCGCGTGGTCCCCGACGCCGTCCTGCCAGCCGTGGGTGACCCGGGCTGCGCCTTCCCTGTCTTCCCTTTCCCGGCGGGAACCCCTCCGGGCTGGGGACGGGGCGCATCGTCCAGCAGTCGCCGATGTCGCCCGGCTGCGCCAGCCGAACAAAGGCCGCGGGCGACGCGGGTGTCCCCCGCCACCCTCACGCTAACGGCCGGGGCCGAGGGGAGTGTTTTCACTCAGCCTTTCTCCTCCTTCCTTTTTTCTTTTAAGCTCCTTCTAGTGATAAAAGCTGAAGAAAATTGAAATTGGCAGCTCTGTGGTCTTCACTCAATAGGAAAAGTACTAGAGATCATGTGAACCACGCTTTTGAAAACTCAGAAAAAAATCTAATCTTGCCTCAATAAAAATGACATCATGTCACCGTAAGCGGCAGGGGGGGGGGGGTGGTGGAGGGCTGCTGGCAGTGGCCCAGCGGAGTTCAGGGGTTTTGCTGGCTGAGCGCGATTCCCACGGGAAAGGTAGCCGAGCGCGTGCCTCTCAGGTGAGCCTCCGAGGCGGAGGAGGGGCGGGAGGGAGGACGGGCCCCGAGCCTCCCCGGCCCCCCACCCACCTGCCCCTGACCTCGCGTGGCAGCGCCCCCGCCTCGGCCACCCACCTCAGTGACAGCAGGCCCCCCGCGAGGCCACAGGCCCAGGGCCACCCATGTGGGGTCTCTGTAGACTCACCCTTAGGGGGGCCTGAGCCGAAGACAGCCAGCAGGTGAGCTGAGCCTGCGTGGAGCAGCGTGTTGCCAGGCCTGGGCTTCACGGTGCCTCAGTTTACCTTCCGGTGGCCCCCACGTTCTGCGACGGGCCACTGACTGCTCATCAGCCGTCCCCGCTGGTGTATACGGGATGAGCAAGAGGGGCCGCCCCAGGGCAGGGCCGGGCCGCCCACCCGCCGAGGGGTTACTTTTAAGGATCCAGGCTTCTGCGCTGCTTGACGCTTAACCATACGCAGGTTCTAAAGTTAAATGAGTCACCAGGTAAAGAGAAACCCGTTAGCGGCAAGGGAGCCTCCAGCGATGGCGATGGCGATGGCCTCTCCCTGAGCCCCCAGCTGACCCGGCAATTGTTAAAGATTCTATTTATCTGAAAGACAGAGCGGGAGCGGGAGCCGGGGAAGGGGCGAGGGCCAAGCAGACCCCCACTGAGCGGGGAGCCCCACGCAGGGCTGACCCGGGGCCTGAGCCCGAAGCAGACGCTTCACCCACGGAGCCCCCAGCGCAGCCCCAAAGGGTTTTGCAGCACGGCCTCTGGGTCCGAGGGAGCTCTTCCCCAGGGGACTTTGTGCTGTGGTCCCCGTGCTCGCCGTCGGCCCGTCGTCTCCCTGGGGGAGGGCCGTGCTCCCCCTCGGAAGCCCCGTGCACTTGGGCACCAGGGGACGGGGGTGCGACGCTCGGACCAGGCCTGGGGAAGTCACGTCGTCCCTCCCAGCCTCGGCTTCCCTAGCTGGAAGATGGACACAATGCTTTCTAGCCTTCCTCCTTCCTAATCTTTTAAAGATTTTATGTATTTATCCCCATGAGAGACGCGGAGAGAGGCAGAGACACAGGCAGAGGGAGAAGCAGGCTCCGTGCAGGGAGCCCGATGGGGGACTCGATCCTGGGACCCGGGGTCACACCCTGGGCCAGAGGCAGACGCTGAACCGCTGAGCCCCAGGCGCCCCGTCATGCTTCCTTAATGACGTCTTCTTCCTTCAGCTCACTTTACGCGACGCGTAGAACACACGGATGTGCGGTCCTCAGGCGGTGAGCAGCTGAGATCTGGGGGAGTCAGTGTGCTCAGGCCCTCAGGAGTGGGGGCGCTGCCCAACCCCGAGCTGAGCGGGGGCCGCGTGCTCTGTGGTCATGCAGGTGCTTAGGCCCGCGCCACTCGCTGGTCGGGGGATCACAGGCTGGGCCGCTGCGGGGGGGCGGGCTGCGGTCCCCCCGATCCCGCTGCGGGGGGGCGGGCTGCGGTCTTCCAACGTCTGGTTTGCAGAGCTGAGTGTACCGGGACGTGCTTTCAACAGTCGGGGCGGCAAGGGTGGCAGCGCTCACGCAGGGCTGGGCAGCAGAGGGGAAGCTCGGCGGGGCCGCGGGAGTCGTGCAGGTGCAGCCCGGGAAGGGAGAGAAGGGGCTTGGGGGGCGGGAGGCCTGAGGGGGCTGGGGCGGCCGTCGGTCCTGGTCAAGCAGCGGCGACCCCGGTGGGAGTCACGACGGCCCACGCCGCGCCCGGCAGGGAGCAGAGGCGCCCGGGCCCCGTGGGGTTCACTGGGGCGCCCAGGCCCGTGCTGAGGCGTCAGCCCGAGGTCAGCGTCCCGCCCGCGCCGTCCACCGCCGGAGGGGAGCCGTCCTCTTCGGGTCTGTTGGCCTGTTGCTCCCTTTCCTCCTCACCCACCGCAGTGGGTGAGCCCGTTGCCACCCCACGCCCCGCAGCTCGGGACCGACCCCTTAGCGGGGGACCCGCGGCGGCCTCCACCTGCGCCGCCTGGGTGCACGGCCGCGTTGCAAGGCACGTGGGCACCTCGCTGAGACCTGTGCAGGACGTCCTCCCGGGAGCTAACCCGGGAGTCCCAGGTGACCTACAGAGCCGGGCACGGGAGGCAGACGCGTGACTTCTGTGTCCATTTGAGCACCCGCGGAGCATCGTGTGGAGTGTGCTCACGGGCGTGACATGAACACGCGTGGCCATTCCCACGGCCAGTGGTAGACCCCAAGCCCTGCGTCCCGCCTGCCGCGGAACGGCCCGAGGCCACCGGGGCACCCAGGCCGACCTGGGGGGCACACACCTGGGGCACATTGGGCTCGGGCACCGGGGCGGGGGCGGCACAGCTGGGCCTGGGAACGCGGGCAGAGGTGCAGGTGGTGGGAGGCTGTGCAGCCAGTGGGTCAGTGCCGGTGCTGGGGGCCTCTGGGGCGCAGACGGGGCAGGTGGGCCGGATAGGGGCCTGGACCCCCCACCCCCCACAGGGTCGGGCAGGGAGGGCGGGCGCGGAGCCCGAGGCCCGAGGCCACACGGGAGCCCCTCAGGGCAGGGGTAGCTCCACCTCAGACGTCCACCTGCGGTGCCACCATCTCCTGGACACACGCTCTGGAGTCCTACCCGGGGTCTCCTGCCTCCACTTTCGCCGACCACGGGGTGGCCAAGGGACACTTCAGTAGCACGAGGCGCCATCCGTGCCCCCTGCTCCAGCCCTGCAGTGGCTCCTGTGCCCTCAGAGCAGCAGCCAGGCCACAGGCGGCTCCCAGGCCCCGCGCCCACCCCGGTCACCGGCCGCTCCCTCTGTCCCTCCACATTTGCTTGCTCTGCCGCCGGGGAGGCATGGTCCTGCCCCAGGGCCTTGGCAGTCGGCGCTTCTCCTCCTTGGACGTCCACAAACTGGCTTCCCCCCCCTTCAAGTGTGCCCTCGTAGGCCGCCCCGCCGAGCCCCCGCCGGCTGCCCCCAGCACTTCCCCTCTGTCCTCCCCGACTCGATGTCTCTCTAGAGCCTGTCACCTGTTCACATACAACCTAATGCAATTTACTTGCTTGTCTCTGTCTCCATCTAAAACGCGGCTCCTGAACGAGCGTGGATTTCTCATTTGTCTTTTATCACGTGTAACATCGTGCAATTCCTCCTCAAAGAGCGTCCCGACGAGCACATGCAGAAGGAATGGGGTCGCTCGGCAGCGGCTGCCACGGGCCCTACTGAGGCGGGCAGCAGGGTAAGCAGAGATGGCAAATCTGCAGGATCTTGAAGTCTTGCCCCAAAACTGGACTCAGGGCCTGGGAGGGGGGAACCCGTGATGGGAGAGAGGACAAGCGGCAGGAAGGGCCTCCACCCAGAGCCCCGGGCCACCCCGCTGCCCGGAGGCGCCCCCCATCCCTCCCCCTAATGCTCTGCCCCTGCAGGCCCCGGGAGCACAGCGGGCTAGACGGCCGGTCCGGGCTCCTGAAGGCCTCGTGGAAGCAAGGAGAGGCGTTGCCAGTGTTAGAGAGAAGGCCACAGAGGACACAGCAACTCGGTGCCCCCGGAGGCCCGGATGGGACCCTGGAAAAGGAAAAAAAAAAGCAATGCAAAAAATAATGAAAATCGGCATGAAGCGTTGCACCCAGATTACCTGCTTGCTTTGGCCGATCGCCCCCCGGCCAGGTAGGGTGACCCGCGCGGGGAGGCGGCTGACGGGCAGGAGAGCGCGCTCACTACTGTTGCAACTTTCCTGTAAGTCTAAAATCACCTCAAAATTTTAAAAAATATAAACAAGTAAAAAAATTTTAAAAAAAAGAAATTATTGCCAGGGGCAAATTCAGCAACCTTTTTTCACTGAACGCTAGGCTGCGGGATGGAAAGGAGGGAAACTCAGCGTGTGGGGCCTCGGACGGCAGGTGGAAGGTGAAGAGGTGGAGTCCCGCGTGGGCTGAGCAGGTGGCCTGGCCCGCTCGCCCCCGAGGCCCGCCTGGTGCTCATCTCCTGTCCGTGCCCTCCCGGCCCCCTAGCCCCTCGTTGGCCTCTCCGCGCGGCCCCTGGGCTCCAGGGGGGACCCCCTCACCGGGGGGGGGGGGGGGGGGGAGCGAGTGAGGCCTGGGGAAGCCGCGAACCGGGGACAGAAACCTTCCTAGACGACAGGGAGCAGACGAGGAGCGCGCGTGACCGGGGAACTCGGAAAAGTCTCAACCCCATCAGCGAGCGAGAGGAGAGACCCACAACCCCCCAAGCCCCGTCTGGGTCATTCTACGGGGTCTTTACTCTGTGAGAGAAAGCAGAGGGCCCCACGCGGGGTATCAAAGACCGAGATCCCCTGTTATCTCCAGTTTTTTGTTCAAAGAATTCAACATATTTGGGTGGGTTTGTTTTTTTTTTTTCCAATCTCTCCCTTTCGTTTATTGTCTCAGGGTAAACACTTGTGATTCATAAATGCCTCGAGAGTGAATCAGTATTCTCCTGTTCAAACCAGCAGAGGCCACATCAAACAATAGCCCACAAGGTATTATTAATCATTAAATAGGCACATAGGAGCACACTCAGGCGAGGGACCCAGTTTTCTTTCTGGTCTTTTTTTAAAAGAAAATAACAAAGAGCAAACCTTGGCTTTGACCTACTCAGAAAAAAAAATTTTTTGTTGTTTTTTTTTGTTTTTTGCTTTCCCATAAAAGAGCCAAATTCAAGACATAAAGGGCACGTGCTCCAGGTGGGGCAAGGTCTCCTTCCCTCGGGGTCTCCCGCCGGCCACTAGGCAAGGGCCTGATTTCTACCTGCAGCACTTGCTTCCTGCGCCTTCATGAGCCCGAGACAAGTGGGGGCCGTCCGCGCGGTTGGTGGGCGCAGGAGCCGCGGGCACCGCTGTGTGGCACACGGCCGGGCGCCAACCCCAAGGCGGGGGGTGCGGGGGGCGGGAGCTCTACGGAAGAAGACAGCGGCGCCCTCCCACCAGGACCGGGCCTCCCGCGAGCCGCTCCTCCTACATCCTCGCGTAAGGCCCACCGGGCTCAACCACGGGCTCCTGTCTTCCCGGAAGCTGGATCAACGGCATCACCTTCCAGAGACGGCGAAGCCCTACAACATCGGGGCCTTAAAAATAATATTTCTCCTTGGGAAGCATCTCCAATAAAAACACAGCTGAGGACAGATGAACAACGCAGCACACGTTACCACGGGCCGCAGACCGGGTACTGCCGGGAAGCCCCGAGCATGCCAGGAGCCCCACACCGGGACCCCCTGTCACTGTCCCCAGTGACCCATGTCACGGGCTCGGGCTGGGCGTCGGCCTCCGGCGCAGGTCGTGACGCCGGGTCCCAGGATGGAGCATCGGGCTCCCTGCTCCCTGCAGGGAGCCCGATGTGGGACTCGATCCTGGCACTCTGGAATCATGCACTGAGCTGAAGGCAGGCGCTCAACCACTGAGCCACCCAGGCGTCCCTAAATACATAAAATCTTAAAAAAAAATTTTTTTTTTTTGACTCAGCGGGAACCATAACCTCTATGGTCACGTTCAAGGACCTGCTGGAGCAGGAAAGGCCCAGGTGGTTCATCTCAGATACCTGTGACGGGGGCCAGGACGGGTCTGCCCGTCTGCTCCTGGGCACTGAGTGTCCCTCTGCAGCGTTCCCCGTCGCCCTGCGGGGCGGGCCCAGCCCAGGACCACGCTGAGACCCTTGCCTGCATCCGGAATTCCCCTTCCTGTGGGCCTGGGGCTCGTTTCAGTTACTCAGAGCGGGGCTACCCAAAGGTCCGCATCGGCCCACAGGGCTGCAACTGCAGGACCCTCTTCTCTGGCGAAAGAGAAGGAATTGCTTTTTTTTTTTTTTTTTTTTTTGAATGGGGGTAAGAGGCGAGGGGCAGAGGAGAGAGTCTTCAGCAGGATCCACGCCCAGTGTGGAGCCCGACATGGGGCTTGAACTCGCCACCCTGAGATCACCACCTGCACCGACACAAGAGGCGGGCCCTTCACCCACTGAACCACCCAGACGCCCTGGGGCCCCGGGGTGATTTTTTTAGGCTCCTCCTGGTCCTCAGCCTGTGACTCATAAAAGACTGGCTGAAGCCTCGGCTTTGCCAAATGCTTGTGCACCAGGTTCGCACAGTGGCTGTCCATCCATATCAACCAACATCTTGGGGGTTTTCTGAGATGGACGGGGCGACCTCTCGCCTGGCGGAGGTCCTCGGAGCGCACCGAGAGCAGCTGGAGACCTGCCCTGTATCTGTGACGTGCCAGCCCTGTTCTGAGCAAACTACGCCTCCGTCCTCGCGCCGATCCTACAAGCAGTAGGACCAGCTCCCCAGGTGGCAGGTCAGTAAATCGAGGAGGAGTCACCCCGCACGGGGATGCGGCCCGAGGCGGCGTGGCTCCGTCCTCCTCACCTCTTAGCCAGTTTCCCCTGAGCGCGCGTAGAGATGCGCGTCCAGCGTCCCTAACAGGAACCATCACCAGGTTGGTCAAATCTCGGCTGTAAAACACTTGAGGTCCACAGAGGAAGCTGCTATTTAAACATGAGGCCCTTTCACCTCGGCTTTATAGGCCCTTGATCAATAGCAGCGGAATCGTAAAGCAGCAGGTGTCGGGGCGCGGGGTGCTCTGTACGGGGTGCTGCTTTGCGGGCTGCGTTGACACGTATTAGCCCCATGTGGCTGCGCCCGGTTACCCCGTCCTTCCCGGTGTCCGGTCGTCCGCGAGCGCGAGGGCCGGGGCCAGGCCGGCAGGGCTCCTTCCTCAGGACGCACCCCCCACCCCCCCCCCCCGCACTCCCTTCCCAGGCGGCCTCCTTCTCCGTGTCCTCCCCGGCTTTCCAGAAGGAACAGCAATCTCCCCGCAGCTGCCTTCCCCTTCCCGTCCGCTGCCGGTGCAACCGGGCCGCCCGAATCTTACTGATTAGCCCTCCATCGATTGGGTGGACGGCGATTACAGGAGAGCTCTGGGAGCTCCGTATCTCGCACCTTCCCACGCACCTTACCCTGGGAATTGCTTTGTACTCTCACGGCGCCGTGTGCCCGCCTGCCTTTAACAGCCGCCCATAAAGATAGGCCTGGGAAAGCCGGACGCCAGACTCCTTGAAACCCACCTGCCTGCCACGGAGCGCGGCTGCCGGGAGGGCCGCGCGGCTGCTCCGACGGAAACCCACCTCGGACTCAGCACCCGAGGGACATTTGGATGAAATGCACTGACCCTGGGGCACCCGGGGGGCTCAGCGGTGGAGGGGGTCCCGGGATCGAGTCCTGCATCGGGGAGCCTGCTTCTCCCTCTGCCTGGGCCTCTGCCTCTCTGTGTCTCTCATGAATAAATAAATAAAATCTTAAAAAAAAATACACTGACCCTCTGAGGGTTTCACCAAACTGCCAATAAAACATATTTCTTTGAACCAAAGTTCATTCATGCATTTATTCTCCAAAGATTTGGGGGCACCAGATGCCATGAAGCGTCAGAGCTTTGTCCTTTTCTTTTCTTTTCTTTTTTCTTTACTTTTTTATCAGAGAATTAATAGGAATGAAGGCTATGGGAGGCACAAGGAAATTTTTATAATGTAAACCTCACTACTCTGCACGGATGTCCAGCGGGGACGGAAGCACCTGTCAGAAGAGGCCTGTGTTCCTGCCGTACGCACAGTAGGTGCTCGGTCGCGGAACGGAGTTCAGGGAATCCAGGCCATCGGAGGTTGGACACTCGTGATCCTCGACTACATCCCATCACCCCCTTCAGCACAGGTTCCCCCGGGTCACAGAAACCAAGCTGAGGCTGCGTCTTCCATCCAGATGAGGAGGAGTCCCAGACAGCCAGGCCAGGGCCGTCCCGAGTGCCAGGACTCGCAGGGCAGGTGAAGAGGATGAAGAGCCACGGAGGGGAGGACATAAAGGAACAGGGGTGCTGGGCACCCCATGACCTTGGAAGCCAAGCTGGACACACAGCCGACACACGCGCAGCCTGGCAACCTCCTCCCAGAGCCACCCCCTCTGCCGGGGACTCTACGGAGAGGCCCCGGGCACCCCAGAGCCCGCCCACCGGCTGCCGTCAGATTCCAGGCGAGGCTGCCCCGTGGACGTGCCGGCCTGCAAAGGAGAGGCTGCTTCCCCCTTTCTCACGGAACGCCCCCGCAGAGTGGGGCTCGGGGGACCCCAGATGAGCTGCATCACGCGGGCAGTTGCCCCCAGTGGTCAGGGAGCGGGTGCTCTGGGGCTCGCCTCACCTTGGGCTCTGAGCCACCCCCACCCCCCACGGGCCCAGGACCCTCACATTAACCACGGGGCAGGATGCCGTCCACGTGGGCCCATTTCCTGCCATCAACCCAAACAATCCCACTGCCTTCGGGGGCGTAGGGGATTGTATGTTGTTATGCCTGCAGCGATTCAAACAGCCCAGAGCAAACCCACTAGTGAGGAAAAGAGAGGCCGGTGCCAGAGCTTCACTAGGGACCCCCCCTCTGCCCCCGCCATGCACGGCCCCTGCCTCTGGGGAGCCCGGGATGCTGGACTGAGCCTCCACCAGGGGAGACCGTGGCCTATTCTCCATCCTTTCCAGAACCTGCTCGGTCATCATCTTGCTGAGAGGGACTCCTTCCCCCTTCGTCTCCGCCCCCGGCTTCCCATCACAAGAAAGGTCGCTCCTGCCTTGCTCCCCCAAAGATGCGTCCCTTGCGTGACTGATGCCCCGAACCCCGTTGACGGACATCTCTCTTCTCTGCTCTGTGCCATTTTTCCGGAAACTTTCCCCCTGCCTACGGCTAAGAAAGGAAGGTTGGTTCTCCCCGTGGCTAAGCTCCCTGCCCGGCGTGTCTCTCTAGAGGGAAAGCTTACCGACCCTCCTTGCTGTGCCCCCTGCCACCCAGGCCTGGCCGGACGCCTCCTGCGCTGACCACTTGACTTTCCTCTCCCTCCCTGGGCCTCTCACCCAAATCCTTCTAGATCTCAAAACTATAGATGAGGACAAGCATCATCTATAACGGACTAGCAAGAGCCGTGTCAGCTGCAAGGGCTCCCAGGCCTGGAAAGTTAGCGCCAGCCCCACGGACCGGCCGCAAGGGCCCCACACGTGCTGCAAACCCCGGCTGTAGGCTGTGCTGTGGCAGCTGCCTGAACCCTGAACCCTCTCCTCTTGCTCCCTAAGCCTGAACCCTAAACGGAAAATGATGCATTTCTCATGCAGATGCCATCCACCAGCCACTTGGAGGATCCATCATATTGCTCACCCGCAGCTCAGTACCTTTGTACCTGGTCCCAGTAAACGCCGAGTATTGATGAAGCGTGGATTCAGGGGCTGCCCCCACTCTCCCCTGCCCCCCACCTTCCTTTCAGAGCGCCAGTGAAGGACGGAGGGTGGCGACCAGAAGGAAGGAAGGGCGCGCGGCCTGGCGAGCTCTGTGGACCGAGGGGCAGGCTGACCTGTTCCGCGCGGCCCTGCAGGTGCCTCCTCTCTCCTGGAACTCAGAAGTCAAGATCCTCTCTTTTCCGGAGGTTATAGGGCGATGGGCCAATCCAGGAGAAAAATCACTGCTTCGGCAAGCCTGGAATTGACCCATGCCCGGCGCTGGGCATCGTGTGTCACACCAGCAGGTAGTTCAGGTTCTCAACTGCAAAACCCAACTTTGGTGGTAACGCGAGCCACTTGCCGCGGATGAGGTTTCAGAATGTTCTTAGAGACATACGGCGAGGCATGTCCCTGACCCTTTTCCTGGAAGCGGACTGATAATGTGAGGATGACAACGACCGAGATTTTAATTTAAAAATGTTACGACACTCATCCCGTATCTCTTTCAGGCCCTGAGTTTTACCCCAACGGTTTTCCTGGCTAGCTGAGGGGTTTTGGATTATTGTTGCGTTTTTGTTTGGTTTGTTGTTTGAGCGATTGACCTGATATCACAATTTGAGCAGCCATCAGCAAGCCAAACAAATGCGTGTCCTGGGTGGAAAGGGGCTGGGCTCCACCGCATGCTCCAGAGCCTTCTGGGGACGCCCCTCCCCCCACCACCCTGCGCAGACAGGCGCCAATCCCTGTGCAGCTCTGAGCCTTTTGCACACAAGGGTGCGAGTTAGCAACCCTGTGAGCCCTGGGGACGCCCTCGTCACCCCTGGGCTTGCAGGTCTGCCCCACTGCCGCGTGCTCGGAGGGTGAAGTCGGCTAAAAGCAAGTTGGGAGGCTTCCCCGCTCTGCTGCTGCCGCTGTGGCTGGGCCAGACGTGGGAGCGAAGCCGTTCCAGAGCGCCCTGCCCCCACCCCGCTGGAACAGGCTTTCTTGGCAATCATCCTTTTTCAGGGCCCATCGGAAAAGTGCACATTCCCCTGGTCTCACTGGCTCGGGCAAGTTTTCCAAGGGGGGTGGGGAGCGGGGAGCAGAAAGCACCGCAGGCTGCTATCAGCCAACGGAGCCGGCTTCTGTTTTCCACCTCTACCCCACTCGCAGCTCGAGGTCCCCGCTTGGCTGGCAACCACCCGGGCCGTTTTGTTCAGAAGTAGCAACTTATTTTTATCAAAGATGGAATGCAGGGTTGCAGTTGTTTCTAATGCCTCTTCATGGCAACCGGCACTCTTGTTCCAAGCATTCCTGAATCCTCTTCTGATAAACACTTGGCTTTCTCGCCTATCCTTCCCTCCATCCAAAAATCGGGTGCGGAGTGGCTCAAGTGCCTCAGAATTTAACACAAAAAAACGTCCTGGACACTCAAAGTACTTTTATGAACGTGTCTATTTTAAATCCAGGCCCTTGGTGGTCGTCGCGACTCTATAACCCACCCCCCTAAGTCTCCCGGGACCGCGGCCGAGGGGTGGAGGACGGAGGTCGGAGCTGCTCCGGGCCGGCTGCCGGCCCCCGTCCAGCCCTGCAGCCAGTCCCTCACCCTCTCTGGGGCTTGGAATACACACCTGCAAGGGGACACTGCCTCGCTCGCTTTCCTCCACCTACAGGGTGACAGGAAGCTTTGAAATCCTGCTGAGAGCTACGGACCCTCCTCTCTGGGAAAAAGAAAAAATGATGCATTCATTTATTCATTTGTTCGTTTAAAAAGTCTACATGCCAAACAGGCATGTAGACTTAGGTCTGAATTCCATTGCAGGCATATTTTAGGTTCCCAGGAAGGAGGGTGGGGCACTCATCTGTGAACCCGAAGGTAAAAAGTCCTGCTTGTGAATTCTGCTCCGCCGGCCTCACGGCCCCTTATCTAGCAGGACCGCAAGGACGCTGCCAGCAGAGGATCGTAAACATACCGGGCAGGCGGAGGCCAGGCAAGGCGGGCAGGGAGCGGTCCTTGCGCAGGTGACCTCTGCCCCCCGCCACACACGCTGCAAACACGCGTGCAACCCGCACCCCCCGGAAAACGTGCTGTTTCTGGGCGCTCAGACCGCAGGCCGCAGCCCTGGAGAGACAGCAGGCCGCCCTCCTCTCCAGGCCGCACTTTCTCACGGTGTCTGGGAAGGCGGCGGTCAGGTGACGTGTGGGGCCGCTCCCGGCAGGTGCGGGGCAGGTAGCAGGGAGGAGAACCCCGCCCCGGGCAGACTCTCTCAAGCCCTTTCAATAGCTCTCCCAGGACGGCTCTTGGCAGGGCGGCCACCGCGGCTCTGGCAGGCTGCAGGGAAGCCAGTGTGAGAAAGTCAGTCAAGCGGAGGAAAAGGGGGGGGGAAGGCTTCAAGTCCTCAGGCAAAATACCTTTTTTCTTCTCTCGCTGCTCTGTCTTTTCTGTAGCTTTAAACCAAACCCACAAACCATTCTGACGGCTAGGGACAAAGGGGAGTCTCACTAGAGGTGCAGTTATTTGTTTTATGGTTTCAAGCAAGCAGGTGATGGAAGAAGACAGAGAAAAATCACCCTTCGTGGGCCCGACAGGGTCGGGGAGGGATAAACAGAGCAGCCCCCGGCCGTATTTAGGCAGCAGGATGCAGTGGGAAGGGGTCCCCGCGTGCTCGGCTCTCACAGCGGGATCAAAGAAGTGACCTCTGAGGATGAACAGGGCTCCCTCTTCCTCTGCTTTCAGGGTGGGGGAGGCCTGAAAAATAGAGGCCGTTCCATCCAAGGGGAGGCTTCCGATTCCAAAAGGTTCTTTTCTTGAGCAGAGGAGCTTAGATCCTCATTCGAGAAGGAGCTGGAAAGAGTGTCAGCTTGGCCCTATTTTCCCTGCCCAGGAAAGAACACCGTAGAAGTACATTTGCAGAGAAATGTCCTTCTTGAATGGTTAGGGTGGAGGCCCAGAGAGATTTCATGGGGTGGGTTTTTTGTTTGTTTGTCTGTTCGGCCCAGAGACGAATTCATGGCAAATTTCTGGTTACTTGACTGACCCCTCTGTCTCTTAAAAAATGTGTGTGTGTGTTTAAGTTATTTGCTCACTCTACCAGTCTAAGCACTCCTAAAGTGGCAATAAAAGAGTTGCTGATTAACTATCTGACCCGCGAGGGCTGCTTCAGGCACAGCAGAGACCCTCACCTGACGGCATCTGCAGCCAACATTCTCCGCGCACCTTCAGCCAAATGCGGAGGAGACGCCGGAGGCAGAGACAACAAAGACTCGGGCCGGCCGGCCAAGGGTGGCACACCCAGGTAGTTAGCAGGCCGACAGGAGACCAAAGTCAACGTCATAGCAGAACTTGGGGGAGGAAGTCAGTGGCCCTCACAACCCAGGAAGGGTTAACATGCTTCCCTGGGAAGGTTTTGGTTCCTCGGAAGAATCTGGGTCAGAGCATTTATGCAGTTTTTAAAAAGTCAGATGCTGAGCAGAGCATTTTAAGAAGCTTGCAAAGTCTGCATGGCAGAAAGGAGGGTAACCTCGGAGCTCATCACCTTTCACCAAGAGGATTTCGAATACACAGGGAAACTCTACTTTTATTTTTTTTTTCAAAAGCAACAGACAATTTTCTGTCATCGCCACCTTTCCATCTGCTTAAAATAAAAAAAAGTCCTGTCCCAGTGGCCCAGGGTACAGGTCAACAAAGGAGACATTGTTCATCATTTCTTCAGAACATGATAGGGCACAGCCCACTCTGCTGTGTGTTAAGAAAACACAGAAAAATCCCAGAGACTAGCCCGAGGAGCAAGAGTGAGTAAACCAAGCCTGCAATGAGGTAAAGGTTTGGCTGCAGACTCAAGGGCTGTCCTAGAAGGTGGAAATGACGCTTGGAAGGTAAATCCAGTCAGAGTCAAATGACTTTAGACTCCAGGTCTTGGGGGGGAACGTGGCAGGAAAGGGTAGGCAGGTTTCTGCTGCGCGTGGGTCACTGGACAGGGTGCAGTCAACGCCCGGGTGAGCTGGTTCTGGGCAGGTGCTTCCGGGTGAGTGTCAGTGTACACCTGGCACTCGGGAACCTCCTTGACCAGCCTGAACCTCCTAGCTGGGCTCTCTGCCTCTAAATCCTGCGATCCGCGCTCCACACTTTTGCCGGAGCCACCCTTCTGCAGGAGAACCCCGATGCCCCTGCTCCATTCAAGAGCTTTTCGTTGCTCTCCATTGTCTAGAGATAAGGCTAAAATCCTTTAGCAGGATGTTTAGGGGTCTTGTAACTTGGCCTCACGCCTCCTCCTGCCGGCCCTACACCCTGGACTCCAGACCGCGTTCTGTGAATCACGACCTCAAGTTCCAGACTGTAGGGCTTGAATGCCATGGGGCCCTCCCATCCCACCCCTAGCCCCATGACCCACATTTCCAGGGGCCCGATCCTACCTATGTTTCAAGATCCCCTCCTGGAAACATTCCAGGATGCACCCACTTATTGGTAATGGACTCATCCTAGACCTCGGGGGCACGTTACTTCTGTCTGGAGCACACATGTCTCTCCCGAACCTGCGAGAGGCCTGTAGTGTGAGTCGCCGGCCGGCTGGAGAGCGTGGGGTCTGGGCGCTGCCGGCCTCCTGGGGTCCCCGGGCAAGAGCGCCCATGGGAGTGTTTAGGGCCTCCTTAGGTCTCCTGGCCCCGCAGGCCACCATCCAGGCCCGGGGAGGAGTGCAGGGGCAAGCCCGGTCATCAGAAAGTCAAGCTCCTCGCCGCCGGCCAGGGCACCCGTCCTGCGGGTAACCCCGGGGCCAACGCGGCGCCTGGCTCGGAGCGGGCGCTGCGCGGGGGAGGGGGGCCTCGCGGAGGTCCCGAGTCGGGCCGCTGAAGCTGCTGGGCCGGCGAGAGGGTGGAAGCGTTTACAACATTATCTCAGCGGGGAGCTCGGAGGAAGGAAGGAATGAAGTGTCTGGGAACCGTGTGCCAGGCCCCCGGCGGCCTCCAGGCCTGCGGCGGGGCTGGGGGGTGGGGGGCGCCGGCAAACGCGACGCCGGCTCCCGGGCCCCCCAGCGTCCGAGCAGCGCGCGGAGCCCGCGGGGGCGGGGGCGGGGGCGGGGGCGGGGCGGGGCCGGCGTGGAGGGGGTGGGGACGCAAGGGTGCGGGGCGGGGGGAGGCGCGGGCAGGGTGGAGGAGGCGGGCACGGGGGTGGGGGCCCGCGGGGTGAAGGGGGTGGGGGCGCGGGGGGCGCGCAGTGTGGAGGGGGCCCGAGGGTGGAGGGGGCCGGGGGGTGGGGGTCTCGTGGGATGGAGGGGGTGGGGGCGCGGGGGGCGCACAGGGTGGAGGAGACCCGGGTGCCGGCAGGGTGGAGGGGGTGGGGGCGTGGGGCCGCGCAGTGTGGAGGGGGGCCGGGAGGTGAGGGCCTCGCGGGGTGGGGGGGCGCGCGGGGTGGAGGGGGTGGAGGTGGGGCGCGCGCAGAGTGGAGGGGGCCCGGGGGTGGGGGGCTCGCGGGGTGAAGGGGGTGGGGGCGCGGGGAGCGCGCAGAGTGGAGGGGGCCCGGGGGTGGGGGCGCGCACAGGGTGGAGGGGGCCGGGGGGTGGAGGGCTCGCGGGGTGAAGGGGGTGGGGGCGCGGGGAGCGCGCAGAGTGGAGGGGGCCGGGGGGTGGAGGGCTCGCGGGGTGAAGGGGGTGGGGGCGCGGGGGGCGCGCAGGGTGGAAGCGGCCCGGGGGTGGGGGCGCGCACAGGGTGGAGGGGGCGCGGGGGTGGGGGGCTCCGGGGTGAAGCGGGTGGGGGCGCGGGGGGCGCGCAGAGTGGAGGAGGCCCGGGCGCCGGCAGGGTGGAGGGGGTGGGGGCGCGGGGGGCGCGCAGGGTGGAGGGGGCCCGGGCGCCGGCAGGGTGGAGGGGGTGGGGGCGCGGGGGCGCGGGGGCGGCGTCGGGGCAGAGCGCGCCGCCGGGCCGCGCGGCAGGCAGGTCCCCGGGGAGGCGGCCGCAGAGCCCCGGCGCTCCCGGCCCGGCGCCCGCCACGTGGCACCCGGCGGCGGCGGCGGCGGCTCCTCCCGGCGCGCGGCCCGGCCAGCCGGCAGCACGCAGCCGCCCGCGCCGCCCGCCTCCTCCCGGCCGCCCGCCGGCCGCCTCCCGGCCTCCGGGGCGCAGCGAGGGGGAGCCGCCGGGCGGGGGGGCGGGGGCGCGAAGCCGCGGTGACCGCAGCCGCCGAGCGGAGGCAGGAGGCCGCCCGGCCGCTTCCTAAGTGCGGTCAGGCATCTCGTGACCGCGGCGGGCGCCGGGGCCCCGCGGGGGGGGGGGGGGGGGAGGCGGGAGGAGAGGGGAGGGCAGGGGAGGGGAGGGGAGCCACCAGGAGCGCCCGCCCGCCTGGAAGCCCCCGCCCGGGTCGGGGTGCGGGGGGGTGAGCGGGGTGAGCCCGCCGCCCCCGCCCGGAAGGCCGACCTTGGCCCGCCCGCCCCTCCCGCCCCTCCCGCCCCTCCCGCCCCGCCCCTGCCCGCCCCGCCCGGACACACGCACCCCCGCCGCCGCGCGCGCCGACGAGCCTGCCGGGCGCAGGGGCGGGGTTTTCCCAGGCTCGGGCGCAGCAGCTGCTCTCGGCCGTCCCGGCCCCCCCGGCGCGCCCCCGCCCCCGCCCCTCCCCGCCCCCTCCCCTCCCCGCCCCGCGCTCGCACACGCACTCACACACGCACACACACATCCTCCGGCCCGGCCGCAGCCGCCGCCGCAATAAAACATCCTGGCACGTGCTCCGGCCCCGGGCGCGCCCTCCCGGCCGGCTGATGTCAACCGCGGCGCGGCGGCGGCGGCTCTTAAAGGGCCCGCGCGCGCCGGGGCCGCCGGGGGAGGGGAGGGGCGGGGAGGGGCGGGGGAGGGGAGGCCGCCGCCCGGGAGCCCGTGGGCGGGAGGGGACGGAGGGCGAGGGCGCGCGCGCGGGCCTGGGGCCCCGCCATCAAAGCCCCTCTTGTTCATCTTTCATTTGAAATTCCATTTCCTTTCTGCCCGGTTGGAAATTATTCTGATTGTTTCCTGGGGAAGCGCGGGATCCAAGGCCCCAAGTGCAGAAGAGGAATGAGGGGCGCGCGGGGGGCGGGGGGGGAGGGGGGAGTTGCAAAAAAATAAAAACATCTTGCTCTGGAAACTCGCTCACGTAGGGTGGGAGGCACCTTTTCCTTTTTCAGTATGCAAAAAAAAAAAAAGATATTTTTGCCTCTTTTCTGCATGATCGATTTTACATCTCCCTCCTCGCCCCGATGTGTAGCGTCTCAGCGGTGACTCAGTTGGATGTTTCGGTAACTCACACCCTTGCACACGGTCTCCTCTTTCCTCCCTGTCCTTCTAAACCCTTTTTTAAAAAAAAAATACATATTGCAAATGAAGTTCTTGTTAGTGCCAGAGCAGCTCTATGCTACACGTGGAAGGGAATAAAGAGCAGAGACTCTGGCCCCAAAAGAAATAAATTAGACTGGGGCGAAACCTGCGGAAAAATCCCCTCTAAAGCAAAGCCCAGCGGGGAGAATAGCAAAGGGTTAAAATCCTTTTGATTGACGTTGTAGCCTCCGGTGCCCCGGGCTCAGGCGCGCGCCATTGGCCGCCAGGCCTTGTGCCCGGCGGCCAATGGGGGGGCGCGGCCCACGAGCGGTGCCGCGTGTCTCCTCCTCCCATTGGCTGAAAGTTACTGTGGGAAAGAAAGTTTGGGAAGTTTCACACGAGCCGTTCGCGTGCAGTCCCAGATATATATAGAGGCCGCCAGGGCCTGGGGATCACACAGGATCCGGAGCCGGTGCAGATAACAGTGGGATCCCCCGTCTACCTCTCTCCTTGGTCCTGGAATAGCGCTGCCGGCCGCCGAGTGGCCCTAAGACTGTACCCTAAGCCCCCAGCACTTGCTCAGTCGTCCTGCGGAGGCCTCCAGTGAAAGGGACATAAACAAAGCAATTTTTTCTGTGTGTGTGTGTGTGAAGGACTCCAAAAATAAAATTCTCTAGGGACTTGGGGAAAAAAAAAAAAGCAACAGAAAATGCCAGCTGATATAATGGAGAAAAATTCCTCGTCCCCGGTGGCTGCTACCCCGGCCAGTGTCAACACGACACCGGATAAACCAAAGACAGCATCCGAGCACAGAAAGGTAAGGGCAGCGCCGCTCTCCCTGCAGCCCCGAGACCCAGGTCGGCGTGGGAGGCGGGGGGCTCCCTTCTCCTAACCCCGGGGTGAAGCGGCAGATCCCAGGGGGAACTCGGGGCGCTTTGTAAAAAAAAAATTATAATTTCTTTGCAGTCATCCAAGCCTATCATGGAGAAAAGACGAAGAGCAAGGATAAATGAAAGTCTGAGCCAGCTGAAAACACTGATTTTGGATGCTCTTAAGAAAGATGTAAGTGGGTAATGCTGCTTTTTTTTTTTTCTCTTTCAATTAAAATGAAATCCCATTTCTGGGCTACTAAGCGCGAACCCCCCTCGCTGGCGGGATCGTCCCCGCCCGCACTGCGGTCTCGGGGCCGGAGGCCGGGCCCCGCCAGGGTCTGGGGATGTCGGGGGGCGGGGGGGGGGGGAATCCCAGGTGTCGGGGCCGCGGCCGGGCGGGGGGAACCCCAGGTCTCGGGGCTGCCGTTGGGGGTGACCCCAGGTCTCGGGGCTGCCGGCGGGGGGTCCACATGTGTCGGGGCCGCCGGCGGGGTGACCCCAGGTCTCGGGGCCGCTGTTGGGGGTGACCCCAGGTGTTGGGGCCGCCGTTGGGGGTGACCCCGGGTCTCGGGGCCTCCGGCGGGGTGACCCCGGGTCTCGGGGCCTCCGGAGGGGGTGACCCCGGGTCTCGGGGCCGCCGGCGGGGCGCTCACGTCCGTGCCTCGCCTCCTGCTGTGTGCAGAGCTCGCGGCATTCCAAGCTGGAGAAGGCGGACATTCTGGAAATGACAGTGAAGCACCTCCGGAACCTGCAGCGGGCGCAGATGACGGGTGAGGCGGCTGCGCGTCCCCTGGGGGCGCCCCGTGCGCCCCGCGGCGACCCCTCCCAGACTTCCGCCCGCGGTGGAGAGAGGCATTCAGCTGCGTTTTACTGCCTTGGCTCAGCCCCGCGTTCCCACGGTCTGGGCTTATTTATAGCCGCGGCTCCAAGTTGTTAGTGTTCCGGAGGGGGGGGGCGGGCCGGCGAGCAGGGGGGGCGCGGGGCGCGCAGCCTGGGGTCCCCTGGCCGCCCCCTCCCCCCCGCCCTGCAGGAGCCAGGCCCGGGCGGCGCGGAGGGGGAAGGGCGCTGCCCAAGGTCACCAGCGCGGGGGCGGGAGCAGAGGTGCAGGGTCCCCTCCCCTCCTCTCCCCCTGCCCTCCCCACCGGGTGGTCCGGGCGGGGCGGGCCGGGGCCTCGGGTGACCCGCGCGCCCCCTCTGCCCGCAGCCGCGCTGAGCACAGACCCGAGCGTGCTGGGCAAGTACCGCGCCGGCTTCAGCGAGTGTATGAACGAGGTGACCCGCTTCCTGTCCACGTGCGAGGGCGTCAACACCGAGGTGCGCACGCGGCTGCTCGGCCACCTGGCCAACTGCATGACCCAGATCAACGCCATGACCTACCCGGGGCAGCCGCACCCCGCCCTGCAGGCGCCGCCGCCGCCCCCGCCCGGCCCCGGAGGCCCGCAGCACGCGCCGTTCGCGCCGCCCCCGCCGCTCGTGCCCATCCCCGGGGGCGCGGCGCCCCCTCCCGGCGGTGCGCCCTGCAAGCTGGGCAGCCCGGCCGGGGAGGCCGCCAAGGTGTTCGGCGGCTTCCAGGTGCTGCCGGCGCCCGACGGCCAGTTCGCCTTCCTCATCCCCAGCGGGGCCTTCGCCCACAGCGGCCCGGTCATCCCCGTCTACACCAGCGGCGGCGGCGCCTCCGTGGGCCCCGGCGCCGGCTCGCCCTCCAGCGGCCCCTCGCTCACGGCGGACTCCATGTGGCGGCCCTGGAGGAACTGAAGGCCCGGGCACCCTCCCCTGCCCTGCCCCCCCCCCCCCCCCCCCCCCCGGGACACTCAACAGGAACTTGGACACTGGGAGACCAGAGGACTGTAATGATCAAGTGGTTACTTTGTTTCATTTTTTTTAATTTCTAAAAAGTTACTTTTTTTTGTAGAGAGCTGTATTAAGTGACTGACCATGCACTATATTTGTATATATTTTATATGTTCATATTGGATTGCGCCTTTGTATTATAAAAAAAACTCAGATGACATTTCGTTTTTTACACGAGATTTCTTTTTTTATGTGATGCCAAAGATGTTTGAAAATGCTCTTAAAATATCTTCCCTTTGGGAAGTTTATTTGAGAAAATATAATAAAAGAAAAAAGAGTGAAGGCTCCTATGTCTTAGAACTGATTATTTCGGTATATATGTAAAAAAAAAAAGGTTCTTGGCAGAATTTGTGGATTACATGTAATCTGAGAATTCAGTCATTGGCTCTATTGTTATTAAAAGAACATTTTTAAAAATCCAGCAGACCTTTTAGCGGCCTCCATGAAGTAAATTCCACTTAATTTGCAAGAACCCGTCTAATATGGCTACTCTGATCAATTTGCGGTCAATCTCTTAAATAGGATTTCAATTTTTTTTTTTTTTAGTTGCAGTTGGGTAAATCATTCAGTCCTGGTTTTCCTTCCAGCTCCTTCTGAAGAAGGCTGAACCAGACTGAAGTCAATCAATCGAGTAATGCGTGCCCACCACACAGTAAGTGAGACCCCCGTGGCGCCCCTTCCCTGGGGTAGCACACCCACATCCAAAGGAAACGGCTGCAGCCTCCGGCCCTCAAGCGCTGGAGCCCGTTTACTTAGTACAGAGGTGCAGCTAGCTGCGCAGTCCCTTGTACCGGCATCCAAAAGTTTGAAAATGCCTCTCTGCACCCTCTTCAAGCAAGCTGAGAAGGTCAACAGATTCCTTCTGCCAGGGGACAGCTAGTTAGACTCCCAAGTGGAGCCCAAGTCCAGATGATTAACACCAGACATATGTTTTTGATAAGTTTCTGCGCTTGGCTCTAATAGAGAAAGCATGTGGGGGCCGCGCTGGCAGGCACACAGGCCATCTTCCCTTTAATACAAACAGCAAGCGACCCCTTCGCTTGGTCATGCCCCATTTCCAGGCAAGATGTGGGCTCCAGATAGAAGCAAAAGGGTTGTCTCGGGTTTCAGCTCACATAACCCTCCTTAACAAGTCCTAACTCAAAGCGGACAGCTTTAAACTGTGCCAGGATCTGCAGGGAATTTCTTCCAAATCCCATCACAAAGGCTTGTCAGATTTTGTCAGATTTGGCCAGGTGTTTGACTGCATCCAGGTGTTGGGGAAATGAAAACCACGAGCCCTGCGAGACCAGACACATCAGCCGCGCTGTGGGTCTGGCGGGCGCGCCCTCCTCCCCCACCGCCGGCCAGTCCTCCTCCCGCCCGGCCCCTCCCGCCAGCCTCCTCTCATCCCCCTTTTAGAACGGCTTCTGGGAGGAGAAGGATGAGGCGGGAGAAATCAATCTTTGAAGCCTTCCTAACAAAGATAAAGCCAACGATTTTCTGTCTTGTTTCAAAAGCTTTACCTCTCCCCCGCCTTGCTCTGGCCTTTCCCACAGGCCAGCGTGGAGAGCGGCCGTATCGCGGGAATGATCTAGCCAGCAGACAGCACTTTTCTACCCAAATACCTTCGACCGACCCAGCTTTGGACGCAGAGGGAGAGTTTTCAAAGATATTTTTTAAAATTTGGCCCCTACTTGCCTCATTATGTGAAAGGTGTCCAATAAATACACGCACCCACCCCCGAGAAATACACGCACATGTACACACACCCTGATTTATTGTACCATTTTTCCATGATTTCTCTCTTGTTTGAACACAAACAAAATATCAATTGCTCTATTAAGACATCCAACACAAGCCTGAGTGCTGCATTTGGTAAACCTGTCCTCTGGAGCCCTAGAAGTCCTGAACTGTCCTGGCATAAATAATGGAGACGTCAGGGTCTCCTTTTTATAAAAATACATTTATGTTCTTTAAGAAGCCACAGACCCGCGCATGCACGCACGCACACACACACACAGCGGAATCTCTACACCAACTTTAAATTAATTAAAGTGAATTCTATTCATCAAAACTACATAAATTTCTTGGGGGAGGAAGTAATAAATTTAAGGAAAAGAAGTAAATATTTGCTCTTCTGATAATTTGAAAATCGTCTTTTTTATTTTTTTCTTGGAATTTGGGTCTAGACTCTTAGAGGAGGCATTTGTTTCTGTACAATGTGGAGAGAAGGGTGACACCCTAGGCCCCAATGGGAACTTTCAGGCTCCTGTGCCAGCTGCACCACTGAACTGGCTGTGTCACTTTGGATGAGTCACTTCCCTTATCTGGGACATTTCCAGGTCCGTAAAATGAGTGGGTTTATTTGGAAGACCTTGTGCCCTCCTGCACCCAGGCTGTTTCTGGAGTAATTAGTCGGGGTGGTGGGGCGGGGGTGGGGGCGGGGGTGGTGAAGCTTCAAAGACGACTGCGACTTTGGCCAGCCACCCCCACCCCAGTCTGGCCTGGTTTTACGACCTCGGGGCCCACCCCGCGGCCCCTGTCCCCCGCCC
The DNA here is from genome assembly GCF_048418805.1 of Vulpes vulpes. Taxonomy (NCBI): domain Eukaryota; kingdom Metazoa; phylum Chordata; class Mammalia; order Carnivora; family Canidae; genus Vulpes; species Vulpes vulpes. The sequence goes on along the minus strand of NW_027325799.1, from coordinate 122,571 downwards.
GAGGCTGTCCCGATGGTTCCCGGAGATAAGGCCCAGCGGCCCAGCTCCCAGCCCGGCCCAGCTGCCAGCCCCGCGTCCAACCGGATGCGGGCTGCCCCCCAGGAGGCCGACGAGCGCATTACCCTGTCAATGGAGGGCCTCAGGGCCCAGGCCCCTGCCTTCCGGGCCGCCTCCCTGGGAGCGGGGAGGGGCGCTGGGTCCCGCGATGGGGGCAGGTGGGGGGGAGGCGCTGGGCCGCAGGGGCGGGGGGGGGGGGGGGCGGGGAGGGGAGGCTCTGGGCTGTGGGGGGAGGCACTGGGCCGCGGGGGGGGGGGGGCGCTCGGCCCCCCGGGTAGGGTGTGACGGGGGGAGGGGGCGACAGGGGCTGCGGGAGGGGGGCACTGGGCCGCGGGGGTGGGGGGGATGGGAGGTGCTGGGCTGTGGGGGGAGGCACTGGGCCGCGGGGGGGGGCGCTGGGTCGCGGGGGGGGGCGTGCTGGGTCGCGGGGGGTGGGGCGGGACATAGGCTGCGGGGGAGGGTGCTGGGTCGTGGGGTGTGTGTGACAGGAGCTGGGGGGACACTAGGCCACGGGTTGGGGAGGCGCTGAGCCGCGCGGGGGGGGGCAGGGGCCGTGGGGGGGGGTGCCGGGTCGCGGGGGGGAGGGGGGCGTTGGGTCGCGGGGGCGGGCAGGGGCTGCAGGGGGGACCCTGGGCCGCGGGGTGGCCCCCCAGCCTCCCCGCCCCCCGTGAACACGCGCGCCCCCGCGCGCCCCCTCCCGGCCCGCGTGTTTCTGGGCTGGGGCCCGGGGTAGGCTGGACCCCCTCGTCGTCACCAGCGTCCCGGGAAACCTGTCATTAAAGTCCATTAACTTTTCCCACACCCCTTGGCCGGTAACAGCCGCCGCTAGCTTCCTCCTCGGCCCTAAGTGCAACCAGATGGGCCGCCGCCCCCCCGCCGCCCCCGCCGCTGCCCCCGCCGGGCGGCCCGGGCTCCAGGGAGGCCGCCGGGCTCGCGTCCGCGGCCCGGGAGGGAGCAGGCAGGGCGGCCACGCCGGGCGGCCCCGCGGCCAAGGTGGTTTGCTCAGCAGGCCCGGCTGCTCTCCGGCAGGAAATGAATAGCTCCCAGATGAGCTCAGGCAACCTGAGAGGTCGTGAGAACCGCGCGAACCCCCGCCTGTGCAGCCGGCAACCTGCCAGGCCGCGGGGGGAGGCCGCGGGGCGGGGAGGCCGGGGGAGGCCGCGGGGGAGGCCGGGGGGAGGCCGCGGGGCGGGGAGGCTGGGGGGAGGCCGCGGGGCGGGGAGGCTGGGGGGAGGCCGCGGGGCGGGGAGGCCGCGGGGCGGGGAGGCTGGGGGGAGGCCGCGGGGAGGCCGCGGGGGAGGCCGCGGGCGGGGAGGCCGACACACGAGCCCGCGCCCGCTCCCGCTGACAGGCAGGCGGCCGTCCCCGCGCCCCCGCCCGCCCCCGCCCGCCCCCGCCGCCCAGGCAGCAGGCCCGGCCGCAGAGCACCCCTCCCCCCTCCCGCGGCCTGGGGGTGGGGCGGCCGCCAGTGTTTTTCCAGCTCCCGGGCAGCAGTTAGAGGCCGGGAACCTGGGCCGAGGCCAGTGTCGCCCGAGGCCCCCGCGGCCTGCGGCCACTGTCCGACGTCGGCGGGGGCAGGCGGGGTGGGGGCCGCCTCCCAAGAAAGGGCCGCCAACCGCAAGTCAGGACGCCTAAAAAGAAAACCAAAAAACAGTATCTGGCTTCTGCAACCCCGAGCACCTACTAAGTGCTGCAAAGTTCAGGCTCCTTGACGCTGCTCAGCCCCAAGTCCCAGAGCTCTGGCTCAGCTGGGGAGGTAGACAAACATTCAAGTGACTCACCCGGGCAGGGTGAGGCAAGTGCCAAAAATGAAGTTTAAACAAAGGGCACCTGAGAACAGAGAGATTAATTCTGATTTGAGAGGAAACCAGGTAAGTTTTTCAGAGACTTGGCACTTGGAGCCGAGAGGTGAAGGATGAGATCAACAGGAAGAGAAAGGAGGAATGGGAAGGTGAAAGAAAACGCAGAGATAGGTAAATATGTAGGTCCAGTTTGGGGAAATTTCAGGAAGTCCACCAGGGTTGTCGTATTTAAATTTTCAAATGTAAATAATAATAATAATAATAAATTTTCAAATGTATAACTTGGCTTAAAGGAAAAAAAAAAAAAAGAAAGGGAAAAGGAGAAAAAAGAAAAAGAGGACCAAGCTGTCTGCTTCAGTCCTCGGTTTACTGCAGAATAGCCCACGGGTTTAAAGCACAGGGTCCAGCTTCAGATGGCGTAGGTTGTAAGACCAGGGCAAATTAAATGCCCTAAGCCTCATCTGTAAGTTGGGGCTCAGAGGGGTGGTATTTCATGGGGTGGTGAGGATAAAATAAGTGAATGCACGTAAAGCATTTGGAATGCTGCTGGGCACAGGAGACCTCAACACAGGTCAGCACAGCGAGGGGGGCGTTCACCAGACCAGGAAGCCAACCCTGGACTTTGCCCGGTGACTCCAGGGACTGCTTCTAATTGCACCAGCCCCACGTGGAAGGCCCACCGCTCCTTCCAGAGTTTCTGAATTTCATCTACTCATTCGATAATGACTGAGCAGGCACTATGGGAATAAAGGGAGAAGAAAGGCATGATCTCGACAGCTATAAAGCTCACGGTCTAGAAGGGGCGACAAATGGTAAAATAATTAATGATAACAGTAGTTACTCTGCATTAAGTGCAATAAAGAGTAGTGTACCCTGGTGGTACGAAAGGAAAGGGGACATGTCATGGCAGGTAAGTTCTTGGTCCTCCAAATTATGATCAATCTGCGCATTTTCGTGACCGCCCACACTGCTGGCACAGCATATGACCAGTCAGATTCCACCATAGAAAAGTTATTGTCAAATGGTTAATTTCTACACCATTTTACAACACTCATATCTTCTGAACGAGCACAATCACCGGATGTGGTCAAGGAACTAGACGCACAGTCTAGGAATCCTGGCCACTACCTGTGAAATGCTGAGCAAATCCCGTGGAGTCTCTGGGCTTCCACTGCCTCCCTGACAAGGCGAGAAGGTCGGGCCGGAAGCCTCTGAAGACCTCTTCAACCTCATGGTCTGCGATTCTCCTTCCTCAACACGCTCCCATGCGTCTCTACATTTTGACACATGCTCTGTGGGTCCAGGAACCCGTATCGGGCATATTTCAAAACATTCAACCAAGGTCTGGGATGATTTTACAACCAAGTATTTTCACCTGCAGTTAAAGATGAGGAAACAGACCCAAAGAGATGGGCATTGGATTTCCACTGTGGCAGGGAGATAGCCTGGCTGTGTTAGTGAGAGTCCTGCTCACTGCGTGGCACATCAAAGGAAGACTTCATCTCACGGGATTTGCTCACATATCTGCTCCTAAGACCCTATTCTCCACTGTAATATCTTGTTATCTTGCTGGAAAAACAGAAGAACAAGAGTTAAAAACACTATCACTTTCCCTCTTCATCCTAGAAGATTGCTTCCTATCCTTCTCATTTATCCATTTCTTTTCTGAAAAAAAGAACGTGATCTGTTGTTTATCAGGGCTCCTTCCATTTAGGGAACATAGTTCCACAGTTGGCTAGAATTTTTCCACTAGTACAGTCACTGAATTAAATAAACTTACTGAATTAGTCTCTTTAAACAAGAATGTGCGTCTGAATTAGTGAAAAATCTGAATTTTAAATATCCAATAGGGAGAGCAGTAAACTTTGCAAATACTTGTAGTGAGTCTGAATTCATGGTTTACAAAAGCACTTGCTCTTATAAAACTAATGCATCAGGGTCATTTAAAGAACGTATTCTCCTAAACAGGTTAAACGTGGCTCTTGCAATATTATTTATTTTATAGCTGACCCTTGAAGAATGCAGGTTTGAACTGTACAGGTCCACTTATACATGGTGGGTTTTTTTCAATAAATACAGTACTATAAATGTATTTTCTCTTCCTTGTGATTTTTTAAAAGATTTTATTTATTTATTCATGAGAGACACAGAGAGAGGCAGAGACACAGGCAGAGGGAGAAGCAGGCTCCATGCGGGGAGTCCGACGTGGGACTTGATCCCGGGACCCTAGGGTCACGCCCTGGGCCTAAGGTGGAGCCACCCGGGCGCCCCTATATGCAGATTTTAGAATGAGGGAGGCTGGTGCTACGCCTCCTGCACTGTGCGAGGGTAACTGTATAAATCTTTCTTTATAGTAAGAAAAAGAGCTATGATCGCAACCCAAGTAAGTAATTGCAGCCTAAATTCATAATAAGGCTTTCCCGTATCTATTCTGCGTCTGGATATGTTTCCAGTTGTAATTTGCCTCTAGTCAGGCAGAGATCGATCCGCGTTTTTCCCTTAAAATTGCAAGTATCACCAGACCAGAGCCGTGTTATTTAAGGAATGCTATTTGCGACTTACTGTTTTATCATTCACACATGTGGTCTGTTTTTACGTTGGACTAATTTCACCTGTTTAGTCACCATTGTGAGACATGACCTTCGTGAGTCCAGCTTTCAGAAGACACCCGCCTCGAGAACAACTCTTGGGGCCCACAGACACCAGCACCCAAAAGGTCCTGCTTCCTGCCACATAGGTTTGCGTCTATCAGCTTTTCCCCCAGCCATAAAACCCGTCTGTGTGGCATCAAAATGTGTAACAGGAATTCCATTCCTTCGCGGGGCCAGGAGAGGGCAAAAGCGAAGGCAAATGCGTTTGAGAAGCAGCTGCCAGTAGATGACGTCCGGGAGTGAGACTTAAGTGGGAAAGTGCTGAAGCCATTCCCTCATTTCACTGAATGCCCGGGAGATATATGGGCTCAGGGGTAGGACACAAAATGTAAAGGAAAGCTTCCCACAGCCCAGCTTTGTGAGGAACAAATACTCTTGAACATGCCCAGCTATTCTTTCCTGTGCTCTGTTCCATAATGGGGACCCCCGTGGTTATTTTTATACAAATAGACTCTTGCAAAACCAGACAGATATTTCCCTTAAACTTCTTCATAACAAGGTAATTGTGGGATTGGCCATTAATGCCTTGCAGAGGACAGCAAGCCTAAAACAGAAACAAAACAAAACAAAAAAACAAAAATGAAAGACTCATTTGTGTGTCTTTGGGTTTGTTTTTTGTTTGTTTTTTGCTGCAAAAAGCCGTATTTTTAAAAAGATTTATTTGTTTATTCATTATTTATTTATGATAGACAGAGAGAGAGAGAGGCAGAGACACAGACAGAGGGAGAAGCAGGCTCCATGCATGGAGCCTGATGCAGGACTCGATCCCAGGACTCCAGGATCACGCCCTGGGCCGAAGGCAGGCGCCAAACCGCTGAGCCACCCAGGGATCCCCCCAAAACTGTATTGTTTCCATTTGGTCCAGGGTTTGGGAGAGGGGCTCCATGGTGGTTAAAAAGCTGCCTAGTGGCCCCAGGGAGAGGCTCAGGCCCAAGCCCTGGGACCAGGGGGATGCCAGAGGGGCCCCTCAAAGGCTGCCAGGCTCCAGAGGCTCCTGGTGGTGGTGAGATCCTCACACAGCGCGGCCTGGGGGCCGGCCAGCCAGCCTGCAGAGGTGAGTCAGGTGGTCCCCAGCTTCCGGATGGCTTCCCCTCCTCTTCTGGGAAGTGGCTCTGCAGGAAGTCCAGAGACGGGGGTCTGAGTGGGCATGCAGATCCCCACGACCCGGGTTCAGACTCCTGTCCAGAACCAGGGCGGCATCCAGGGTTTCCCACACTGCTCTCGGGAGTGTGGCTTCTGAAGTCGCTGGGCTGGTGTTGCACCTTCAAGAGGCTCAGAGCCCTCCAGCTTCTCCCCAGCCAACTCCCCGAGGAGTGGCCCCCGCCCTCCAGAGCTATGTCATCGTGGTGGAGCCAGAAGCCCAGAGATGGGGCTGTGTGGAGGCTGCAGGTACGAGTTGGACACGCGGCTGATGGCGGCCTCCTCGTCAGTGAATAATTCCGCCAAATCTGGGAGCTCGTGGTTGATCCCTAATGAGGTGCTAAGCTGGAAATAGACTGTGGGCCACCCTGGAGGCAGAGGGTGGCCGGGGAGAGGGCTCCGAAGGCAGCTGCTGCCACAAAGGAGGGTGGCCGCAGGCTGCTGGACGGGGCGTCCCTGGGTTTGTTCCATCCCAACACGGTTGAAGGGAGACGCAGATTCACGGACCCCCCCATCCCCTGCCGTCTACCTCACTTGTGTTTTGTTTCCTTGTTTTGGGGTAGAGGAGGGGGAAGGTGGAGAAGCCAGGGTTGGAGAGGCAGCGTAGTGTGGTCCTCCAGAGACCTCTGAAGTGTGCTCTCCTGACTTCACTGTAAGTTCAAGGCAGAGAGCATCCGTCCAAAGGAGAGACGTTCTGGAACCGCCTAATGCTGGAGTCCTTCAAAGGGGTAACTTAAAAGGCTGTTCTGGCCTCACGTAGTCACCCAACTCCAATATCTGGTATCAAAAACCCAAGGCCGCGGCTCTATTTAAACACACGCTGGTATAAAGGACAAGTTGCATTTCCCGCGGTCCGTCGTCTTGAAATGGAGCAGCCGGTGCCTAACCTGATGCTGGGCTGATCTCAACTTGCTTTCTAAGAGCGAGCTTTGCGCTTGGCACGCAGGCTCCCCGGCTGCAGGCCTCAGCTCTCCCTCCCTGCCGGGGGCCCTCAGCCTCTCCGCTGTGCTCCCTGGGAGGCTGTGCTCTTCGTGCACCCCGGCATCTCGCCTTGGCTCTCCCTGCCTTTGTTTTGAGGCTGCTGGACTGATGGGTGCTCCTCTCCCCGACCCAGGCTGCCAGTGGGCAGGGCCGGGGGGGATGCGGAGCGTGTGCACTTGCGCTGGGCACCCGGGTCCTGGGAGTCGGGGTCTGTACCTGGGCCAGGGGTGCAGATGCCGTGGGCTGAGAGCGAGGACACCACCTTTGCCCCCCCCCACCTCTGGCTCCTCCTCCTTCTTCTGGTGGAGACCTGCCCTCCGCAGCATCCCGCTCTCTCCCTCCTCTCTCCCTTCTCCTCCCTGACGCTCACCCTTACCTGGCTGGTGCTCCCTCCTTTCTAGGGGATGGGCTCTGAGGTCAGCGCTCTCCCCTGGGCAGGTGTGGTCTATTCCTGCCTTCCAGCCTCCCTTACCTTTTGCCTTTTCCCGGGGCACAGGCATGTTCATTCCTCCACAGCCTCCGCAGGCCCAACGTCAAGCCCGCGGCTCCCCCCACCTGTGGCTTCTCCCTTCTCAGCAGGACCCCGTGACTCCTCCCGCGTGTCCTCCCACATGGCCAGGCCTCTGTGTCCCCCCTCCACAGGATGCTCTGGCCGGAGCAACCCAGCGAACAGACCTGACGGTCGCTTTTCTGTCCTTCCCTCTGTCCCTCCCTCTGCCGTCAGTGAGGCTTCCACCAGGTGCCAACTCCATGCCCTCCTTCCTTAGCCCCTGGGGCGCCTCTTCCTGCGAGCTTCCGCCGACCTGTCTGGCAACTTCTCAGCCCCGGTCACTGGGTTCCTCCCTCCTGCTCGCTCCGTTGAGGCCGCTGTCCCTGACAACGTGTCCACGTCCCGTGTCTCCCATTGCCCAGCCGGCCACGGCAGGGATCGGCACCCGCATGAAGCCCATCACGTCTGCTGTCTCCCTCCTCGGCTTCTTTCCCAAGCTCCAGACCAGATCCCACTGACCGCTGGGCCTCGCCCCATGGAAGTCAGTAGGTCTCAAACCCCCACATGCGAGATGCCCACCTCCGTCTCCCCGGGCTCCACGCGACCTCCTCCGCCCCCCACGTCCTCCCAGTGTCAGGGTCACCAGGAGCCCCCCTCAGGCTTCCCTATCTGAGGAATCTCAACCCCCATTGGCATGACCTTCGTGCAGGAGTCTGGGGGCTCTGCTTCCCCCCTGCAGCCTGGCAGCCTCCAGCCTGTCATCTGTCCAAGGGTTCACACCTCTGAGAAAACACCTGAAGGCTTCCTATGGCCCATGCGACTGCAGGACCTGTGTGATTTGCTCCCGGCCTACGCACCTGCCCTTGGTCTGTAAGAAGCTGCATCCTGTCTGTCACCACCCGCCGGCAAGGCTCCCTCCGAGCTCCCTCTGGCTTCTACCCGTCACTACACTGTCTTGGGCTGGGGCTGGGCCTCCAGGGCTTCCCATCTCGGGGCCTCCTACCCTAGGTGTCCTGCAAGACTTTGCTCAGTCCGCCCGCTTCCAGAAGCCCATCCTGACCCCCCAGTTCCCTGCTATGGCCCCTCGCCCTCCGTCTTGTCCCATCCTGGGCTCTCGAGCACAGCGCTGGTCGTACTGGGTTAGCGTGTCTGGTTCTCTGTGTCCCCAACCCAGAAGGGGCAAGTGTTGGAGGCAAAAGACACACGTTTTTCTGTTCTCCCAGCAAGTGACACAGGGCCTGCCGTACAGAAGATGCGCAGAAGCTGCATGTCAGCGTGCCGAGAGGCTGGATATCGATAAAGCTGGCCGCTGACGTTTGAATAATACTTCAGGTTCACAAAATGCTTCCACGGCCCCCGTGTCATGTGACCCCCAAGGCAACCGATGTAGGTAAGTGGGCCTAGGAATGTTTTTTTAAAAAGATTTTATTTATTTATTCATGAGAGACACACAGAGAGGCAGAGACACAGGCAGAGGGAGGAGCAGGCTCCATGCAGGGAGCCCGATGCGGGACTCGATCCCGGGACCCCAGGATCAGGCCCTGGGCCAGAGGCAGGTGCTAAACCGTTGAGCCACCCAGGGATCCTTGGGCCTGGGAATGTTAACCTGATGGCAAACGTGGATAATCAGCCTCAAAGACAGTAGCTGGTGCTGCCCAGAGGGCGGCCAGGCAGCGACGGAGGGGTCCCGGGCCTGCGCCCTCGGGCTCAGCGCCACCTTTCCGGGGCCTATAGCTACGAGGCCTGCCCCCGCCGCCTGCCTCCGTGGCTGCGCTGCTCCCTCCCTGCTGATGTCCAAGGGGGGCCTCGATCCAGCCTCGCTGTCCTGCATTTTTGCTACAGAGGTAACCAGCACCGATCCGGAGCAGCTGGAAATCTGTTCTCAGCCCTGCTCTGCGGCCTTAAGACCACAACGGAAACCTCTCAGGACCCGAGCGCTGCAGGTTCCTTCCTTCCCCTCGTCTCCCAAGTGGCAGGGAATTGATGCAATTGAAGGCAAAGAGGTTTTTTAAACATGAAGATTAATGATCCTCGGCGCAAATGAATTACCAGGAATTTTTGAGAATCAGAAGTTCTGCCGAGGGAATGGGAAAGCAAATCCCAAAGTTTATGAGAAAGAAAGAAAGAAAGAAACCATCAGATTATGGAGATCGTATTTGTATGGCTGCTTCGAAACAGAGCCGTCCTGTACCAGGTGAAGCACCCGGGAGACTCTTCCTACGGGGCTGGGCTGCCCCTCACTTGGGCCCCCTGGTCTGATAAGTGACAGGAGCCCCGGGAAGAGCCCGACTGAGCCATTTGTCCCTGGAAAGTCCTCCCTGTGACCGTGAGCCGCCCCGCAGGGCCGCCCGTCCTCGTCCTCACAGGCTCCGGGGAACCCCGGGCCCCGCGCAGAGCCGGGCTGGCAGGGAGCACAGGGCCGCTCTCGGAGGGCCCCTTAGGGAAGGAGGTTGTGGCTGAGGTTTCTTCCTTTCCCCGCTTTCCAAATACTCTGCAAAGCGGCGATGCTACTTTTGTAGCTGAAATGTTCATATTTTTAAAAACGAGTCTTTGGCAACTGCTTAGAGAAAATAATCTTGTCTCCTGAGTGCCAGCCTTACTGACCAGCGGCTCGGCTCAGCACTTAGGATCCCTTCCCCAGTCCTGAGGGAGGCTGCGGGGGCGGGCTGCGGGGCGGGCCACGGGCCACCCACTGGCTCTTCTCCACACCCCTCTGTGGGGTGGGCCCGGGCCCAGGAGAGACCTTGTAGGCTCCTGCTGCAGGGTTGGCCCAGCTCCAGGGCTTCAGGCTGTGGACCCCGCCCCGCCCGGCCTGACCTCAGCTCCACTCTCCTCCCCACGCAGGATGCCAAGCGCCCGTAAGTCTCCGAACTCAGCCCTCGGGAGAGCCACACATTGGCCTCGCCGCGGGGCAGAGGTGGCGCTTCTTTCTCCTTTGCTCCATCCGGCCTGGCCCCGTGGCCCTTCCGATGAGCAGAGGGTGGCAGGGGCGCTGCTGGCCGGGCCCCAGCCTCGGAAGGGCCGGCCTTGCCTTGGCGCCCAGGGAGCACCAAGGTGCCCCCAGGAAGCCCGCTACGCCGGCGAGGCTCGGGCCCGTCGGTGCGCGGCCCACGACAACGGAGACACCCCAGGCCTTCCGCTCTCCAACACCCCTCCTTCCCCATTCCCCTGATTATGCCTGTTCGCCCACTCATCGTGTTCATGGCATACCCGCAGCACCCGAGGTGCCAAGGGGAAGAAGCGGGGCTCCCAGCATCCGAGCAGCCTGAGCAGTGATCAGGAAGCAGCAGAAGAGCATCAGACCAAACTGGTCACAAGTGATTGCGGCACACGGAGTGTCCCGAGAGGCAGCGGGCGGAGGACAGAGAGGCGGGCAGGGGGCGGCACCTGTGCCCACGTGAGGATGGTGAGCGCCCCCGAAGTCAGGTCCTGAGGAGTTGAGGCCTGCCTCTGGCAACGTCGCACCACACGGGCCTCGAAGGTCGTGGTGACAACACTGCCTGTGAACCCAAGTGTCACGGAAGCCGGTGGAGCCGGGGCTGCTCCAGGGGGCTCGAGCACCAGCTGCACAGGCGACCTAACATGTTCCAGTAGCCACGTAATTTAAAAGGAAGAAAAACAGATTGATTTTAATGTTTTATTTGATCCTATAATATATCCAAAATATTTCAACACACAATCCACATGCGAAATTATTAATGGGATATTAGACGTTCTTTTTTTGGTTCTTAGTCTTTTGCTTTGTTTGTTTTTTTAAGATTTTATTTATTTGTTTATCCATGAGAGACACAGAGAGAGAGAGAGGCAGAGACCCAGGCAGATGGAGAAGCAGGCTCCATGCAGGGAGCCCGACGTGGGATTTGATCCCGGTACCCCAGGTCATGCCCTGGGCCGAGGCAGACGCCCCACTGCTGAGCCACCAGGGGCCCCAGTACTTAGTCTTTGAAGCAGGTGTGTGTGTCATAGTGACGACACCCCTCCATCCAGAGCAGCCACATATCAGGTGCTCAGGTGTCCCACCCATGGCCGGTGGCTGCCAGCCCGGCCAGAGCAGCACTTGGGATGCAGTGGCCGTCGTCCTCCCAGATACCCCGGCTCAGGGCTGTCTTCTTCCTTCCTCCCTTCACACCCACGTGCCATCATCACCCAAGAGCTCAGGTAGTTCAATCCCGCTAGGGCTGTCCCATCGTTTCTGCCCCAGTGCAAGTGTCCTCCCTATTTTGCACATCAGTTACTGCTACGTCCTCCGAGCTGGGCTTTTGGCCTCTACGCCCACCACTCTCTGTCCACAAGGCTCCCGACACCCTTGCTAAACGCAGCTCCCACCTTCTCCCCTCTCCCTGCAAAACCTTCCCCAGCCATCCCGCCCACGGGGTTCAAACTCCCTCGAAGGCCTACGAGATCCCTCCAGGAACAGTCGCATGCCTCCTTTGAGCCTTCCTTCGCTCTGTGCCCTTCACACAGCACCGTTTACACCCAGGTAAAGGCAGTGCCGGCGACCTTGCAACATTTGGCTACGCGTCGCCTGCTTGTTGCTTTATCGCTTGTTTGTTCTTGCCCCACAAGCCGACTCTTAGCGAAAGCATGACATGGCGAATGGGCATAATCAGGCATCACAAGGTGTGTGTGTGTGTGTGTGTGTGTGTGTAAATTAATGGGCTAAAGTATACTTAATTGTATTTTGAGCAACCTATGACATCACCTGAAACGGCAAGAAAGCCTGTGGGTTATGACAAGTCCGGGCTGGGAATCGCTCCCCTTGATTTTGGTTAGGCCGCCACCTTTGAAGTAGGGTGGGAAGCCCTTCCTCGTGGCTTTCTTCCCCCCGGACTGAAACGCTGAAGTAAGTGGAGGCGTGATTTTGCAGACCCCACTCCGAAGGAGCATCCAACCCAGGTTCACGTGGTGTGTGCACGCCGGGACCCCTCCCACGGCGGCTCCTGAGACGGTGGCTCTGGAATTAGACTTGAGGTGAGCTGAGTCGTAGGTCGTTACTGAAGGAGGCCGCACTCGCAGCTCTGGACATGAATGTGCAAAGGCCAGGGGTTCATGTGCAAAGGCCAGGGGCTCACGTGCAAAGGCCAGGGGCTCACGTGCAAAGGCCAGGGGCTCACATGCCTTAGGCCAGGGGCTCATGCGCCTCCTCCGCGGCCCCATCACCTCAGTCTGGCCTGTAGACCTGATCTGGTTTGATTTTTATTTGGTTTGGGAACCTCCCTCAGTGCTTTGCATGCATTTGGGTGTAAATGAGGGTCTCCTGGCTAACAGCTTCTGCTCTCCATCAGCACATAGGGGCCCTTCCCCCTGCCACGCTGTGGGGGGCCGGGGCTTTGCTGAGAAGACCCTAAGCTCACCAAGCGCTGGCTCCCCAGGCCGCCTGGAGTCCTGGTCTCCTTCCTTCCCACCTCCTCCCAACACTGGGCTCTGACTGAGCACCTACTGTGTGCCGTCACTGTGGAAAAACACATGAGTGGGACACTGGCCTCTCAGTCTCTGGGGAATTCAGGTAGAAATAAAGAACTTCTTATCAGGGGCCCCATGAGGTAATTCAAGCGAAACACAGGCTTCTTTTCTTAACACAGGCTGGGGATTCCAGAGAGCTCGGAGGTGAGAGCAGCTGGCGAAGTGGAGAAGAGGTTATGGGAGGCTCCAGGGCTGGAGGTGATTTCAAAAGGGCAAAGAAAGGCCAGGTCTGACTGGTTCCATGTGCTAATGAGTCACAGCCATCAATCAATGTTGTCCAGGAAAAGCTGCCTCTTCAAATCCCCTGGAGGAGGACAGGTGGAGACAAGGAATGTGGCCTGGGGATGGTGTGGGGCCCGCCCCAACTCAGAGTGACCTTGGCAATGTCACTTGACTCCTTTAACTCGGTTCCTTACCCTGTGATTTAGGATCATTGGATCGCACGGTCCTAGGGGCCCCCAGCTTTGGGGCCAGAGTCCTCTGAATTACCTTCCCAGTGTGCCTGCTGTCTACAGGGTTCAACAGGTGCAGTGTCTGCTGCAGATCTTAACGCCAGTGTCTCAGTGAGTGTGACGCACGAGCTGCAGGAGCACATCGTCTGCCCCAGGTCACAGAACCCCCCCTTTCTTTCTTTCTTTCTTTTTTTTTTTAAAGATTTTATTTTCTCCTGAGAGACCCAGAGAGAGAGGCAGAGACACAGGCAGAGGGAGACGCAGGCTCCATGCAGGGAGCCCGACGCGGGACCCGATCCCGGGATCCTGGGGTCACAGCCTGAGCCCAAGACACATGCTCAAGCGCTGAGCCACCAGGCGCCCAGAGAACCCCCCTTTCAATCTCTCGGCTCTCCATCCTGGTCCCCAGGCTCTGCCCACTGCCGATCCCTGCTCAGTCTCTCACTTCTCTCCTCTGCTGGCTCGTGGTTTACTTCTTCACTGGTGAACTCAGCAATTGTGTTGGCACCTACTAGGTGCCAGGCTCAGGACCAGGCGCCCAATCTATGCCTTCCTGTCTCCAGCGAGCTCAGTGGGAAAGGAGGGAGGGGAGGCAGGGAGGGCGGGCTGGCCCCAGGAAGCCCCAGGGAGGGCCCTCCTTTCTGGACTTTTGCCAGATTCCCTGGAGGGGAGGATGAGGGGCGTCGCTGGCCTGGCGCCCCCACACCCCAGACCCAGCCTCCTAGCCTGACCTGGGGGCTGCATCCCCTGGATCACCAGGGTGCGGGAATTCTCCTCCTCTTCCAATACCTTTGGTCCCCTTCCCTGAGGCTCCATTTGGGTGTGCTGGGGGGGCCCACAGAGAGCAAGTGGCCCCCCCCCCAAGTGGAAGGGCACGTGTGGTCAGGACCAGCAAGGAGGAGGAGGCCCTGGGCCCCCAGCGGGAGGTCCAAGCCTCAGGAAGGCAGGGCACTGGGCGTGGGCGGAGGCCTGGGCCTTGCTGGAGTGAGGCCCCTGGCAGCTCCCGAGGGTTGCTGAGTAATCCGGCGTTTGGGGCTCAGAAATGCCAGCAGCTGGCACTCTCTGCCACCTCCAAGTCATTTTCTTCCTCCTCCCTGAGGCTCTCTGTTTGCCTGGACCCGGGAGAGCCTGCCACGGAATTCAGCGGAGGCTCAGCTGGAGAGCCTGCCTCGGGGGAGAGGGGCCGGGCCAGGCCCGGGCTTGGGGGGCGCAGGCTCCCCCATCCCCAGCGGTCGCCTGTCCCTGCTGGCCTTTGGGAGGCCACATCTTGCCCTCATTCTTCCCTGTTCCCAGAGAGAGTTCAAATCCGGAATTCAGGAGGTGGTGACTGCGGGAGGGAGGGAGGGAGGGAGGGAAGGAGGGAGGGAGGGAGGAGTCCCGAATTAGGAAGCCAGGGCAGCCTGAGTTGTGGCACCTCTGAACCCGGGAAGAGAGAATTCTCTGAGCCGGTGCCGAGGGTGGTCTCAAGGTGGAAACGAATCGGGGCCGGTGAGTGTGGACACGAGAGGAAGAGGAGACAGATTCACCGAATTCTGGGGGCAAACGACTCTCCCCTCCCTCCGGCAGCTGCACCAGGGCCCAGCCCAGCCGGAGGGGCTCCACGTTTCAGTCTCTCTCCCTTCCCTCCCCACCCACCTCCTCCCTCCCCACCCCAGCTCCCTCTTCTTTTGCTTCAGGGCTTTGCATTATCCTTGGTGGAGCGGCTGGAGACCCGGTATTTACTTGGGCCCCAGCTGCAAGCCTTCCCTCTCACTCCAGGAACCGCACAAATAAACCCCCGAGGGCAGAGCCCTCCCCCCCACAAACAGCTCAGGGCTCCTGCTCGGCTCCTGCTCAGCCTCGGAGGCCTTGCACCGGGTCCTGGGAGGGGCCCCGGCCTGGGTGACAGTGGGCACTGACACAGCCTGCTTGTCCCCCACATGCCACCCCGGGGGAGTGAGCAGGGCGTGGGGAAGTCACAGTCACCCCACCCCTGGGCCAAGCTGGGTCCAAGCACAAGGCTTCTCTCCCAGGGGACCAACCACACAATTCAGTAACCTTGAGAAAGTTATTTTAGCCTCCACAGACTTCCTTTTCCCTGTTTTTAAATAGATCAGAGATTTATGCTTCTTAATTCACAAAGAAGCTGCATGGAAAAAGACTGATTTATTCTGAAGTGTTCGGGCTTCCTGAGAGGAACCCAAGGTTCTAGCCAGCACAGAGAGACGAGCACACACATGCGTGATGCAGACCGGTCCATGCACTTGTGCCACGTGGATTCGTGGACTGGGCCTAATGCCAGCCACAGGGACGTTGTTGCATGCCCTCCTGGGTCCCCTGCGGTGTGGTGCTTGGGACAAAGTTAATGCTCAATAAATACTGATTGAATGAATGCACCAGACAGATGTTTCCTGCCTGCCTGCCTTGGACCAGGCGCCTTGCTCAGGGCTTAGGGCAGCCCTGGCCCTTGAGCTGCTCGCGGCCCAGGAGGGGGATATGCATGTAGACAAATAGAGCCTGTGGGGAGCGGTAAGGCGCCCCAGGACAGACGAGAACACAGGGCAGAGGGAGGCTCAGAAGAGCCCTTCAGCTCTGCCCTGTGTGGGGAACGGAGATGGGAGTAGAGCTCTGAGTGTGGAAGGAGAGGCGGGCGCTCGTTAGTCACACAAGACACGGGTGGGGGTGGCACATGTCTTTCCGCAGAAGGAAACATTCAACAGCCCTGGCTTGGCAGGGTCAGGGCGCCAAGAATTATTCCCAGGGCAGGACCACAGGAGGTTAGGAGACGAGCAGGGGGGGAGGGAAAGGGCCAGATAAGGAGATAAGACCAGGTCTTTATGTCCCCATACTTTCCAGTGATTCCTGTATGTGACTTCAACATTCACTTCAGATGATTAAAATGTAGTAGTCTTACCTTTTCTCTGCCAGTTGAGAAACTACAGATGCACGGTGGACTCACAAACCCTCTACAGTAATTCTCAGAGCCCACCCCCACCCCCATGCCGACTCCACAGTGCGGCCATACATTGGGAAGCGTTACTTAGGGTGGCTGCGTCCATGTCTCTTCCAGACTGGTGCCCTTTGGAGAGTGAATAGGTCACTACGAATTATTTCACCAGAGTGACAAGACTATTCTGGGCAAACCAGGACGCATGGTGACACCACCGGAGACCTTGGGCTGCCATTGGCGGGTTCTACAGAGTAAATGGTACCATCAGATGCGTGTTATTGGATTTGGGTTACTCTCCCACTCTCACTTTTTCACAGAACAGTGGGAGTAAGAGGAGAAGGATGGTTCAGATGGTCCTGGAGGCCCTTTCCAGCTTCAGCATTCTATAAATATGTGTTCAGTAGGCCTTTGAACAGTGAGAAGAGTTGGATAAAATGTAACCTCAAGGAAGATTTGGGGGTGGCCTGCAATTCAACCTAAACCATGAAGATCCATACCAATATCCTGTGTTTTCAGTTGAAACTCAATGAAAGTGCCCAAGAAAAACACTCCCAAGGAAACTCCACTCACTCACCCATCCAGGAAGGGAAAGGCAATGCCCATGAAAACATTCCATTGAAATTAAAGCCCTGCTGCCAATCAGCCTCTCCCACAAGCCCTATCCCTCCCTTCCTCTTCTTCCTCCTCTTGCCCCAGTGGCCAGCAGGTAAGAGGGGATTGGGTCTGTAACAGGATGTGAGCTTGAAGTGGTTCAGCTAATGCTGTTGGTCGACTCTCATGACCATCCCCTCCCTCTTAAAAACCTTCTCTCTTGAAATATGACAAACTTCATGGCTCCTCATCACCTAGAAAATCAAGCACAGACACCTCAATCTTCATTTCAAGACCCTTTACAGTCTGAAGCTTTGTCTCCCGTTGTATTCTTCCTACACCCTTTCCTGTAATCTAACTGGAAGTCCTGCTGAATGTGCTTTATATCATTCTTTCTAGATGCTAACATTTCAGCTACTCCCTAGTTATCAAGTTTCTACCAATAAATTTCATCTCTTCCATGAAGCTCATCTTCTCCCTTCCCTCACTTCCTGTCTTTCAAGTTACTTAAACCCTTATTCTTCAAGAGACTTGTGTACTGTACTTCTAATAAAGGTGTAATGACTGAATATCTATCTCTGAATCCTCTTTAGAATAGCGTGGTTTAAAGGAGTTTAGACTCGTGTCTGTATGTCCCAGGCCAGGCTAGTTCTGTCCAGTTTAGAAATACAAAGAACCTAGAATAGCCAAAAACTTTTGAAAAAGAACAAAGTTGGAGACTTGTACACTACCTTTTTTCAAGATCTATTTAAAACTACAGTAGTCTTGGCAATATGTTATTGGTCTAGCAATGGGCAAATTGGTCAATAGAAGAGTACAGAGAATCCACAAGCGGGTACCACATATATATAGTCAATTGATTTTTGACAGCGGCAGAAACAATTTAGTGAAGAAAAAGTGATCTATTTAACAAACTGCCCTGAACCAACTGGATAAACAATGTAAAAAAAAAGAAAAAGGAACTTCAATCTATACCTTACATCATATTCAAGAAATAACCCATGATAGATGTTAGACCTAAACATAAAACTACAAAATTTCTGTTTTTAAAAGAATTTTTTATTTATTTGAGGAAGAAAGAGAGCATGAGGAGGTGAGGGGTAGGAGCAGAGGGAGAGGGAAAAGCAGACTCACTGCTGGGCAGGGTCCTGGATCAAGTCCTGCCTCTGGCTCCCTGCTCAGCCTTGGTGTTATATATATCAATAATGTATTCCATTTTATTGCTTAACTGACTGAGCCACTCAGGTGCCCAAAACTACAGAATTTCTTAAAGAAACATGGGAGAAAATCCTTGTGAGCCATAATTAGGCCAATATTTCTTAGATATAATACCAGAAAGCACAGTGCTTTACAAAAATTGAGTACATTAGATTTTACCAAAATCAAGAGCTTCTCCTCCAAAGACAATGTTTTGAAAATAAAAAACAAACAAACAAACAAAAGCACTTTGGAGAAAAAAAGACAAAAGACTTTGGAGAAAATGTTTGCAGATCATAGATCTGATTAAGAGGATTGTGTTCAAATTATGTTGAAAAACTTTTAAAACTCAATAATAGAAAAACAAACCAATTACAAAATGGGCAAAAGATTTAAACAGATGCTTCATCCAAGAAGAATACAGATGGCAAACAACCCATGAAAAGATATATATCATCTGTCATTAGGGAAACACAAATTAAAATCACAATGAGATGCCATATCCCCCTGACACATCCACTACAATTAATCTAAAACAAAACAAAAACTAACCATATTGAGTGCTGGCAAGGATGTGGAGCAACCAGAACTCCCACACACCACTGGTGGGAGGAATGCAAAACGGTAAAACATTCTGGAAAACAGTTTCTTAAAAATATGCCTAACTTATGATCCAGCCATTCCACTCCCAGGTATTTGCCCGAGAAAAATAAAAGCATATGTCCATGCAAAGACTTATACCTGGATATTCAAGGAAGTTTTATTTGTAACAGCCAAACACAAGAAACAGCAAAAACGTCTACCAATAAGCGAATGGATAAACAAATTGTGGTATTTCCATTCAGTAGATTCCTACTCAGCAATAAAATGGAATACATTATTGATATAGATAACAACAAGGGTTCATCTCAGAATAATTATGCTGAGTGAAAGAAGCCAAAAAAAAAAAAAAAAAAGCTTCTTTATGATTTCACTTACACGACATTCTACAAGATGCAAACTAATTTACTGGGACGGAAGGCAAATCACTTAGTTGCCCGAGATGGTGGAAAGGGGAGGATAGGGTACCGAGGGCTGAGCAGAATTGCAAAGGGAAACAGGGAAGCTTTGGTGGGTGACGGATGTAGTCACTATCTTGATTGTGGTGATGGTTTCATGGCTGCATACATATGTCGAAATATCACATCGAACACTTTAAACACATGCAGTTGATTTTATGGCAAGCACACCTCAAGAAAGCTTAAGTCTTAACAAATAGATGTCATTTAGGAGCTTAGAATCATGGCCTCACTGAAGAGACGCCACTCGTAGAAGCGGCATTTCCATTTGTCCGTTTTGTTTAGATACTGTCTAGACCAGCCTCCTCCACAGCCACTCAACACCCGGCCTTCCAAACCGCTCAGGTACTGCTGTCCCCATCATGCACCCACTCCTGCTGTTTGATCTTCTGGGTGGGAAGGAGGGTGAAGATCTGAGTCTGGTTTCTTGACTTATAGCAATTGCTTCTGAACCACAAGGGCCCCCAGGAAAGGACGGAGGGGTCTTCGAATCAGAAAGGGCCTGTGGGGTTTCCTGGGCCCCCTTCCATCCAGTGTGAGAATCTCCCCTACTTTGGAGTAACCACCATTGAGTCTCTGACATTGTCTCCCGGGATGGGAAACTCCCACTGTTTCCTGCACGCAAAGCAGCCAGCTACATTCCAAGAGGGAAGAATCCAGAGTAGGATATGGGGGAGTGAAAGAGCTGTCCCTGAAACCCTCCAGGATCCATATCCTCCTTCCACGTGGTTCCTCAGGAAACTTAAATTTAGGAAGAAATCAAATCAATGTTTTCAATAGACTAATACATTTTCTTTGGCCCATGATGGAAGAAGGATGGGTAGAAGGAGAGATGGGAGAAATTGTCAAAAAAACCCTGAGTCACCAACAAAGTCTTAAAAAAAAAAAAAAAAGAACATTTGCATTTCTGACCCAACGGGCTATTTCTTTTTTTTTTTTTTTTAAGATTTATTTTTTTATTTTTATTTTTATTTTTTTAAGATTTATTTGTAAGTAATCTCTACACCCAATGTGGGGCTCGAACTCATGACCTCAAGATCAAGTGTCACAAGTTCTACTGACTGAACAGGCCAGGCGCCTCCCCCAACGGACTATTTTGGTTTGCTTGGAGTGTTTTTTATGTCGTTTAGCTCTAACCTTGAGCCCATCTCTAGGGTCTCATCACCTTGGCTTTGCCAATCTTGTGCATTTGGAATCAAGAGCCTGGACCTTCCTTCCTCCTGATCAGAACCAAGGCTCAAAGGACTTCGGGTTCTGGGGAGAGAAAGAAGCCCTGCGTAGAAAGACCAGGACCACCTCATTTCTATTTCTCCTTGACACCTTTTCATGCTTGGTGATTTCAGCTACTTCTCTGAAGGGAGTAATCTCTTAAGCTCTCCATCTAATCTGTTCTCAGACAGGAGTTTAAACTCTCCCCCATTCGAAGTTTATCAGACAGATCTACAGAGCCTTTTCCGGGAGGATGTTTACAGAGGACTTTTAGTGTTGCCAAGAAAAGAAAGAAGGGGAAACAGGGTTTCTGAAGGGCAGTTTCAGAGGCAGTGAGATTGAAACATCAAAGAGCCCTTCTCTCCCGGACTAACAGGTTGTCCAAAGGCCGGTGGCAAGCAGAATGGTTTGCGACAGGGGCAATGGCTTCCCTGCTGGAGAGGGTCCCTTGGAATCACTGCGGCCAGTGGTGTTTGCTCAGAGGGTAGAGTCTTGCTGTCTCCCGTCGCAGAGCTGGAATCACTGGAGAGATGAGAGCCTGTAGTTCTGTTTGGCGCCGCTCCTCCACTTCCTGCACCATCGCTTTGTTCTGGGACGTCTTCTTCAACGGTGATGTCCTGCTTAGTGACAGGATCCTGTCCAAGCGACTGCGGAGCACTAACCACGTAAGGTTAAATTCATCTCCTCTGGGGAGAGGGAAATTCGAAGGCTTCCTAATCGTCGTATCTAATAGACGCAGCATTTTGAATACGTCTTCATAAATCAGAATTATTTAGAAATTGTGTACCTGTTCAGGTCCTTCCAACTCTGAAGGTTCCCATTGTAGAAATCTAAATGCATTTGGCCTATTAAGTTTAGATTCCTATGTGAGAAGATTTCCCCCATATTCAGACATACGCTAATACATAGCTCGGTCTGGAGAGCAACTTTCTTTAATGCGTTTAGGCTGTATCATTACTATTTCTAGAAAAACAAACACTTCTGCAGCCAGCCTTGGGAAACAGTTTTTCTCTCTGATGAGAAGGACTTCATTTTATCCCAGTAAAAGATAAGTTTTCATCATCATAATCAAGCAGGAGAGACATGATTCCCTGTGAGCTGCATGGCAAGTTGTATAATTGGAGTTAATTTTAATTAACCAGCTCCATTTTTGAATTGTTAATCTCCATTCCTTTCATTTTCATCAAGACTAAAACTAAATGGATTTCAACGGTGAGTTTCCCCCGCCCCTTCCAATGAACTACTACATTTCAAGTGTCTGCTAAAGGAGAAAATGAATTTATCCCATTTGTCATAAAGGTGAAGTCTTCAACTGTAGGAAAAAAAGACCTTGTTACTCATGGTAACGTCCTTGTGTGGTGAGAAAGAAGGTCTAAGCGAGAGCTTCTAGAGAACATCTACTGCGAAGTGAGCGAGGGAGGGCTGTGCGTCAGGAAGGAGGGCAGGCGGCCTGGCATTCCTCAGGAAATTTCCACGCAGCCTCGAAAAATAGGGAAATTGGAATATTAAGTACAAAGCTTCAAGTCACGTAACGTAGCGACATGAAGGAACGTTGGGATCCAAATCTTACGTTTCCTGGCGCTGCTCTCAGCACAGCACACACACGCACACACGCACATATTTTTTATAGTCTTTATTTTTTGAGCAGCTTTAGGTTCACAGTATTTTTTTTTTAAAGAAGAAAAACAATGAGTCTCCACACATTGCCGAGAAAGACCTCCAGGAACAAGGGGTAGAGGTGAGACTACTGGGAATTAAGCGAACCCGGAGGACGGGCTTCACTGGCCCTAGTTACTTCCGTCGGCCACTGGGTGGAGGTGTGATGGAGACCTTCCCAGGTACACTGGCCTCCCATCTCCCCATCCTTGCCGTTCCCCCAGGTCACCCGTGTCATGGGCTGGGAAGTGTGTGTGGGGAGAGAGCGTGTCATTCGAATCAATAGAATGCTGTCCTGATTGACTGTGATCTGCAGCCGTCATGACAGAGGGGATTGTTCCGCCCTTTTCAATCAACAGCTTTCCATCTAGAGGACACAGAGGTGGCTTAGAAAGAGGTCACCACAGGGCACAGGGCCTGCACGATGGTCCAGAGCTTGTTTTGTGACACGAGAAGACATGCATAGTCAGCCTGAGGGAGTGAAATGAAAGTGTCTCAATTAAATTGTAATCATGCACATATGTCCATTCTACTGACTCACAGAAAATCAAAGCCCTTACTGTCACCCAGCATAAGGAATCAACCCCCACCTGAGCTTTAAGTTTTGTAAGATTTTTGCCTACCAATGTGCTACTTTTTTTTTAAGATTTTATTTTTAAGGCATCTCTATACCCAACGTGGGGCTTGAACTCACAACCTCAAGATCAAGAGTCACATGCTCTACTGACTAAGCCAGCGGGAGCCCCAATGTGCTACTTGTATTAAATGATTAGTTTAATAATATTGTATTGTATTAAATAATCAGTTTCTCAGGACGCCTGGGTGGCTCAGGGGCTGAGTGTCTGGCTTCAGCTCATAGAGTGAACCGGGCTCCCAGGATCGAGTCCCACGCCGGGCTCCCTGTAGGGGACCTGCGTCTCCCTCTGCCTGGGTCTCTGCCTCTCTCTGTGTCTCTCATGAATAATAATAATAAATATTTTTTAAAAATTCAGTTTCCCAGTTTTCATTAATCAAAGCTACTAAGGGTATCAGCTAACTTTGATCAAGGACTCACTGTGGAGCAACCCCAACTCTGTGGGTAGGTGTCATGACTGTCCTTATCCTACAGACAAGGACGTGGAGGTGCAGAGGGACGGGCGCCTCCATCGGAGTCCTCCCACCAGGAAGTGGACGAGCGCAGGCTTGACCCCAGGTCTGTCTGCTGTGGGAGCCCAGGTGAGTCATCGCGTTGCCATCCGGCCCAGCAGAGCTGCTCCTGGCTTGCACGAGGTAGTCCCTGGTGCCACCACACAGCCAAAGCCAAGGGAGAGGGGAGTGTCGGCGAGACTGCACCCGCATCCGAGCAAACACAGAATTCCCATTAAACCCTTTGAAATACTGGAAATCGCTCACAGACCTCCTCTCATCCTCTTCCGCAGTAACACCTGCGACCACCTGCAAGCATGTGGGCTGCACAGAGCACGTCCCCTGGGCACGGGGCGGCTGACACGCATGGGACTGGGCCTGTGGCTGTGCGCACAGGCCCGGGCTCCCTCCTCGAAGGGAAGTAGTACTTGGGCCTAAACAAGACCGTCTCCTGGTTGTCCTTCGCACAGCTGCTTTCCTGGGAAAAAATCCTACCCCTCATTGCCCGAGACGCAGAGCCTTCAGCCTCTACCAACAAATAGCAGAATGTTCTGTTTTTTATTTAAATAATCCCTTCAGTAGTAAGGTATTACTAGCGTGTGACCCAGTGTCTGACACTCTGGAGATCCCGCATGCTGACCGCTCCTGGCCATTTTGGAACAATCTGGGATCTAACCCTACAGGCCAAGGAACACAAAGCGGGAGCCGGGCCATCAATCACGGGTGGGCGTCCTGACGGGCGCCTGCTCCCACCTCAGAGTGGGGCCGGGCCGGGCCAGAAGAATGTGAACATTTAAATAGTTCTCACCGGGACTTAAAAAATGAATTAATATCAAAAGATCTTTGAGACAAGCCGAGCTGATGTTGAAAATAATATTTGGGGAGCACCATGAACCCAGCTTCTCTCTGAGGTGACCCGGCCCAGGAGCTCACGTTTCTGTTGACGGTTAGCTGCTGGGGGCCTGGCCCGAGCCTCTTCATCCCTCTGTCCCCACAGCGCCTCATATACAGCGAGGCACCCTGGAGTATTATGGAAATATTGGCTTTATTACTAAAAATAAAGTCCAGAGCCTTCAGGGTTGGTGCAGAAAGAGACTGGCTAAGGGCACGATGAGGGTGTGGGGAAGGCAGCTCCAGGATCTTCCAGGCATTTCTAGATTCGCCCTCTCCTGGGAGGGGTCGTAAGCCCAGCACTCCTACCCCCATGGTGGTCTCAAGGGAGGGCTGGAGTTGCAGGCCCCTACCCTCTCCAGGTGAGGTCTGGAGCCTGCTGATGGGAGGCTGGAGCATTAAAAAAAGGAAAAAAAAAAACCTGCCAAGGGGATAGGAGGCCACGGGAGAGGGTAACCGAGAGCTCCAGTGGGATTTAAGAGCCTGGCTTTACAACACGGCTTTGCACATCAGCAGCTGGGGGTCCCCGGCGCCCCTCGCCTGCCTCTGCGTGGCGGAGGACGGCTTTCAGCACGTCCCGCAGGAAGGCTGCCTTAGGCCCCCGGAATTTTCCATGTCCACTGCCCAAAGGCAGTCCACGCAAGTGACTCAGAAATTCTACAAGTCAGGTGACGTCTGCATTTTTATGATACAGTTAGAAATGTTCTTTTTTTTTTTTAAGATTTTTTTTTTTTATTATTTAGTCATAAGAGACACACATAGAGAGAGAGGCAGAGACACAGGCAGAGGGAGAAGCAGGCTCCATGCAGGGAGCCCGACGTGGGATTCGATCCCGGGTCTCCAGGATCATGCCCTGGGCCGAAGGCAGGTGCTAAACCACTGACCCGCCCGGGGATTCCTAATTAGAAATGTTCTTAAACCAAAACAAGAAATAAGACACACACTGCTGCAGGGGCGACACCACTTTAACACGTCACCGGCCACTGAAAGGTGATTCATTTTAGGGTCGAGCTCAGAGCAAGACCCGTGCTCTCTCTGTGTACTTGAGAGCGTCCCCAGACAGCAGGGCTACCCCCTGAACAAAGTTCCTAATTGCAACTGGGATACGACGCCACAACATAGATCACGGCCGTCGAGCAGATGCCGAGGCTGGTAAGACAGCAGCAGTCACCCGGGCCCTCCGAGCTCAAAATCCTGTGTTCGTCAGAACGGCCAACTGCTTGTGCCTATAATAATGTCATAAATTTGAACGGACCAAGTGGATTTATGCTGCTAGGTACCGCTTCGGTTTCGTGTATCGTGCTCCACGTTACATTGCATTTTGTGAAAGGACTTTGGTGTCTCTGAGTTCGGAAGTCCCCCCCCCCCCGCCCCGCCAAGACCAGCTGAGCCTCTGGGCCAGGCCGGTGGCCCAGGACCACCGAGGCCCCAGGACCCCCACCCCCGGACCTGTCCTTATCCCTGCAGGACTAAGAAAGCCAGGTCCCGGGGCAATTCACCCAGGAGGCTCTTGCCCTGCTGAGCCCCCACCCCCCGCCTCACGTGGCTTTCCTGGGTCTCAGGAACCACGCTTGCCTCCTAAAGCTCACGGATGGACTGGGGTGTCCACTACCCCTTGGCATAAGGGACGGCAGGGTGGTTGTCACAGGTGCCGCGAGGGAGCATTTCTTACACGCGACAGCCCGGCGACCACTGCGGGGACTGTACAGCACCTGGCACAGCGGCGCCAGACCTAGACCTAGACACCCCACGTGTCATGCAGGAAACTGAGGCCCGGGGAGGGAGGTGACGTGCCCGAGGTCACACCACACGTGCTCCCTCTTCTTCCGCGAGGGCTCACCCCCTCCCTTGCGACGGTGATCGGTTCTGGGGTGAGAGGGTTAACCTTCATTCTGAAAAGATATTAGTAGTGATTTATATTCTTAAATGTGGCTAATGGCAGAAATAAAATGATAATGAGGAAGCAACACATGCTTTCCAAGTGACTGTTCGCCAAAGCGAACATTAAGCCTGATTTGATCACACCCATTAGAGGTTTCAGCTGAACATTACAGGGATGTTTCTGCTGAATTTGTCTGATGGATGTGGCAGGGTCAGCTGATGGGGATAAAGAACCGTCACTGAAATGTCCAACTAGACAAAATTTTATCAATTATAGGTACAAGAGAATTTGAAGTGCTCCCTGTAAATCAAACGATTTCTAAAACGAGGCAGTTAGCTTTAAAAATTCATTTGTATAATACAAGCAGTTTTACCTTTATTGGCTCTTCTCATAAGTAAAAAGATATTTGGGGAGGGTAGATTTTTATTTATTGTCTCAGTTGTTGGGTTTTATAAAGCAAGAGACACCTACAGAAAGAGCTGCGGCCTAGACGTCACCTTAGAGACCCTACGGTTCGACCTCTTCATGTTCCAAATGAGGCAGCCGTGGCCCAGAAAGGGGAAGTGACTGGCCCGAGGTCACACAGCATCAGCATCAGAGCCCGAACTTTGATGCCTCTGGATCCAAGTCAAGGGGTTATGGGGTTGGAAGCCAGAACTCCTGCCCTAGGAGCCGCAGGAACAAGATGACAGCGATGACAATACCAAGGAGCACAGTCTACGCCTTTATAAGTCTTTTATTTTGCTTTTATTTTATTTTTTATTTTTTTATTTTGCTTTTATAAATGTAATATTGTCACCCAATTAAAAAGAAAAAGACCTTTAATAGCGTACAAGACACTCGCAAGGAAAAGAAAGAAAAAAGGAAAAGAAGAGAAGGAGGAAAGAATGAAAGGAAGGAGGGAGGAAGAAAGGGAAGAGGAACAAAGGTAGGCAAGTGGAGACCACACGCGCATGTGGTCTGCGCGAGCGGGAGGCGTGGGCCCGGATGCCTGTTGTGGGTGGAATCAAGACCTCTGGTGGGAACAGTCGCTAAAGTCGATGGAGCTCTGCGTGTCCTGGTAATGCGACTGCTCTGCTTACTCATTTCCAGAAACCCCAGCAACAGAAGCGTGGGGAGCCGCCTCCCTTCCTGGCCTCTGGTCCCCCCCACCCAGGCTCCTGCGAGCAGCCTGAGCCCCGCAAGCCTGCCCGGCCCGAGGGCCCCTGCCACCAGCCGGCCGGGCCCTGCGGGGACAGGGACGCCCCGACCTCGGCCGAGCCCAGGCAGCAGCTCGGCCCACGCACCCCGTGTCTGCCTTCAGGGCTGCTGGTGATTAATGCGTTTTTTTTAGACTTGTTTTTCCAAATACCCCGGTTGCATAGCAACAGACGGCATCCCCATCCTCCTGGGCCGCCTCCCCGAGGACCTTGAGCCTGATGCTCGGGAACTTTTTCCTGCTGCCGTGGTGGTTTATTAGGTTCAATATCCGCTCGCGCCTGGCGTGTGGTCCTGCAACTCAGCCCCGGGGAGCAAAGGGCAGAGCAGGAAATGGGGCGTCAGAGGCCGCCAGGCCAAGGTCACACAGCCAGGCCGCGCCGCTGCCCAGTAGCTCCTGACCGTGAAGCCAGCAGGTCTCCTGTTCCCGCCACCCCAGACGCAGACCCCCCGCTGCCCGCTGACAAAGGCCCCGCGAGGACACCGTGACAGCTGCGGGGGGCGGCTCCACGGTCACAGTGCGTCCCTTAGAAGCCCTGGACAGCCGATGTGGCAGATTTAAGTGAAATGCTTGCTTCACAGGGATACATACTCGCACATATATTTCAAGCTAAAAGATTCAGAGGCTCATTTGGACTGTGCGGACCCTGATGGGCACCTCAGCAGACGGCCTGTGGGCCCTGGCCAGCCAGGGACCCCCGGCACGTAGGGGGACACTGTTACGAAACCGCAGAATGAGATTCGGGGGCCGCAGGTTCGGCAAGAATCAGGAGAGGCATGAGGCAAAGGAGAGCATTTGCCGAGCGCAGGTCGGGGAAGATGACCTCTGCAGTCAGGGTCCGACCCTGGGCCTGGGGCTTACAGTTTAAAATAATAATAATAATAATCTAACATGTTGGTTCAACTGGAGTCCGGAAAGCCGGTGTCTACAGGCGCCTCCTGCGGGGGCGTCCGTGGAGACGGAGCCGGACACCAGGAGAACCGGAGCCGAGAGCTCCCAGCTGGGCGTCACCCCGGCCACCCCCTGTCTGGGCTTGCAGGACCGGCGGTTAGAGAAGTGTCTCCGTCTTGTAAACACAGCGGATGTGATCTGGAAGTCATTGAGAAAACATAAACACGGAGCCCCACGCGGTCATGTGTGCCTGCTCCAGCCCCGGTGAAAGATGAGCTGGTTATGGAGGGGTTGGGTTTTTTTTTCAAGGGCACTTTTTTTTTCTTTTTAAATGAAAATCCCAGGACACACACGTTACCGCAAAGACCAAAGTCCCAACAGAGAGACCACAAGCACACGACAGCGTCGCTTCCGTGGTGGCGGACCTAGTGCCGCATTTCCTCAGGCTGTGCCCTGCGACCGCAGGAGCTGCCTTTCCGACGTCGGTCGTCTTTGCCACGGCAGGTGGCACGACCGGAAGAGCCTCCCGACTGCGGCCTCGGTGCAGACC
Organism: Vulpes vulpes; assembly: GCF_048418805.1. Classification (NCBI taxonomy): domain Eukaryota; kingdom Metazoa; phylum Chordata; class Mammalia; order Carnivora; family Canidae; genus Vulpes; species Vulpes vulpes. The sequence continues at coordinate 94,358 of NW_027325799.1, read as the reverse complement.
ACGGTTTCGTGACAACTTCGAGGTTCCCAAGTCCACTCCCGGTTTGCAGTAACGTGGACCGGGAAAGCCGCCCAGTTCCCCCCACTTAACCGAGACATAGACGGAGGCGCAGGTGGGGAAGTGGCTTTAGGGAAGGTCACAGAGCTCGTTGGTGCCAGAGGTAAAGATAGGACAACGGTTTCCTGACGTCTACTGGCTCCTTCGGGACATGCCTCTTCCGGATATTGTTGTTCACCTCACTTTCTTGTCCAAAGGCATTTGTCTGGCGTCGTGTTCCCCGGGGAGCAGGTAATCGGTGTCACTCCGTAACGTGGGCATGAAAGAAATGCCACATGACCTTTCTCTGAATAAGCCAATCCTGATGAGCGGCGCCCAGCTCGTGGGTCACTGGAGAAATCCACCGCCTCTGTTAGAAGAGAATGGGGCTGGTCCCAGGAGCGACCGCAGCACCACGGGGTCCGGGCATGTGGGAGGCCCCGAGGTGTGCAAGAGGAGAGGTCGTAACAATGTCCTCGAACCTCAAGGCCTGTACAGGCCGGTAGCTCGCCCGCTCCTGGGCTGCAGCATCTGCAGACGCTATGGGCTCCTGGGCTCACCTAGGCTCCGTCTCCACTTTGGGGTCCTGGGAGGGTAGGGAGCAAGAGCCGGAACCCAAGCCACTTCTCGTCTCAGTTGGGAGGACCTCTCCAGCCCCCTTCTCCCCGTGCCCCGGTTCCCTCCCTTCTGCTCCTGCTCCCCAGCCTCTCAGGGGCCTCCTCCCCAGGCTAGCACAGTCCTCTGCAAAGGCAGGCCAGAAAGGGAGAGAGAACCATCTCATAGAACTCCCGTGCTCAACCCTATGGAAACAGGGAAACCCAAAAGGCCTACCCACCTAGAGCGAGAAAGGGAAACATGCAGTAGGAAAAATTCCAAATTGGTATCTCGGGAGATTATCCTGCTCTGCTCGGATGTGGCCGTGGTCCACGAGTCAGATCCCTCGATGGTGAAACAATGACGCCCTTGTCCGACCCCTGGCGGCCTACCCGGCACTTTCAGACTCACCCCTCATTTCACCCCGGAACACTAGGGCAGGGCCTGTCACCCCGCTGCAGATGAGGACACTGAGGCTCGGAGAAGAGAGGAGGTGTCTGCAGTTCCTTTTCCCTGGTCCTCAGAAGAGGGTGGCAAGCCATGCATGTCACATCCCCGTGACCTTAGTGGGACTCTCATGAGCCCGGGCCTGTTCGAGCCACCGCAGTCCCCGTCCTCCGGTCCCACCCAGCCCGGTGAGCTGCCGGGAAGCCACCAAATGCAACAGTCGACGTTCTTCTGGGGTGAGCTCCATTGTTTTTGTTCACCGGAGCTTCAAGGTTAAAAAAAAAAAAAGGACCAAAGATCATAAACAATCTCCCGACTTTTGTTCCTCCTCTGCATTTGAAGGTTTTGGAAAGAAATTCAGTGAGTGATGAATAGAATTGTTTAAATTCCCCAGGGCTATTGGGGTAAGGGCTTTATGCCCTGGTGCCAAGACTCCCGACACTTGTTCTCCACCTGCTCCACCGCTGCGCCCTGGCTCACTCCGCACGCCCGTGGGGCCGGCTTGCTGCCTGGTGTCAGCCTCGTCTCCCTGGAGACCCGCTCGGACCTGAAGGAGCTGCCCCTGTCATTGCCCTGGTCTGACCATGTCTCCCTCCGTCCCCTCAAATCTGTGTGTTGAAACCCTAACCCCCAATGTCATGGTATCAGGACACAAGGACCTTGGGGGGCAATGAGGCCGTGAGGGTGCAGCCCCCATGAATGGGGATTAGTGCTTTTAATAGGAGGGACCCTCCCCAGAGCTCCCTCACCCCTGCGGCCCTGTGGGGACACCATGGGGGACACCATGGGGGACACCATGTAGGGACATAGTGCGGGTACACCATGTGGGGACACCGTTGGGAGACACAGTGGGAAGTCGGCCCTCTGCCAACAAGGAAGCAAGCTCTTACCAGACACCACCCGGCGGGCTTCCAGACCTAAGAACTGTGAGGGACACATTTCCGTTGTTTAGAAGCCACCGGGTCTGTGGCGTCCTGTTACCGCAGCCGGACGAGGACAGGCGCTCAGCACCCTGGTCCCCCAGTGAACGTTTGCTGGGCAGGCGCTGCGTGCTGGACGTGGTTTTGGTACGTGGGGAGTCAGCCACCGAGTCCCTGCCTGCGGGGGCTCCTGTTGTGATAGAGGGAGAGCGTGACAGACGTAAATAGAAATGAATAAATAATATTCCCGGTGACGGTAGTGATACGAGGAAAAGACAGTTGACCCTGGAACCACTCAGGGGTCAGGGGCCTTGCCACCTGTGCAGCCAAAAACTTGCATATACTTTCTGACTCCCCCAAAACATAACTACTCGTAGCCTACTGTGGACTGGAAGCCCACCGGTAGCAGAAGGAGCTGGTGGCCGCACATCTGTGTCGGTGTGTGCATCGCGTCGGTGTGTGCATTACAACTGCACTCTCACAACAAAGTAAGCCAGAGGAACGGAAACATTAAGGAAATCATAGGAGGGGCGCCCGGGTGGCCCAGTGCTGGAGCATCTGCCTTCGGCCCAGGGTGTGACCCCAAGGTCCCGGGATCAAGTCCCGTGTCGGGCTCCCTGCATGGAGCCTGCTTCTCCCTCTGCCTGGGTCTCTGCCTCTCTCTGTGTGTCTCTCGTGAATATATAAATAAAAATATTTTTAAAAGAAAGAAAATCATAAGAGAGAGGAAGTCCTTCCAATACTGTCCCATAGTTACAAAAAAGTCCCCCCAACCCAGCCGTGTACGCGGGACCCACACAGTTCAAACCCGTGCTGGACGAGCCAGCCGGGCAGCGGTAAGGGGATCTTCTCCTACAGAGTGGGGCCTCCCGCTGCGACTGGCGGGCTGAGAACCCGGCTCCCGCCACCTCGTTGCATTTATTAGGCCTCTGAGCTGCAGGAACGTGACTTCCTGAGCACAAATGTCCCCTGGAGGCTGCGAGGGGCTGTGCCCATCCACGAAGGCACCACGACAGGGGCCACAATCTCCAGCACGGTAGCCCCGAAAAAGAACAAGACCGATTTCCACTTGTATTGGGATTGGAAGTCCTTCCCAGCACCTCTGTAGGTGAGCAGAGCAGGACGCAGAACGTGCAGGACACGACCCCTCGGGTAGGACGCCTCCAGCTAGTGTACTCACGAGCTCACCAGTGCGTGGAGGGGACACCCGACCACAGGCCCCCTCTGGGAGCGGGCAAGGAAGTTCCCGTTATGGTTGTGGGCGGTAAAGAAAGGGTGGGCCTTGTGGTTTAGCTCCGAATTCATATTTTGTCTGAACTTTTTAAAAATAAGAAATAATCCATATATTGTGTAGATTTAAAGAAGTTAACTGAAAAGCAGGGGCTCCTGCTGGGGGGCTCAGTCAGTTAAGCGTCTGCCTTTGGCTCAGGCCATGATCCCAGGTCCTGGGATGGAGCCTGCTTCTACCCCTCCCTCTGCAGCTCCTCCTGCTTGTGCTCTCTCATTCTCTGTCAAATAAATGAATAAAATCATAGATAGATAGAGATGATAGATAGAAGTTAAGTGGAAGCAATGTTCCCTGGTAGGCCACGGTGGTCTGCAGTCTAAAGTCTCGACTTGAGCGTCCCTGTAGGAGGTGACCTCGCTCAGCTCACTGACTTGCTCCAGGGCCCCCATGTGCAGGCGTGTAGGCTGTGCACTGCACCATGCAAGGGGGAGCCATGCACGCAGGGCCCTCTTGACTGTGAAATGTGGGACTCTTCCTCTCCGGGAATTCTCTTCCCCGCCTCTAACCCCACGCGATCGCATACTCTTTATTCACCATTTCCAGAATACGAGATACCCTTTTGTGCCCTTTAAATACTGTGGTCGCTTTCTTAGGCAAGTATCTCTTTACCGTCTCCATCCACAATCTCTTATTCTTTCAAGACCTAGTTCAAATATCCGCTCTCCAAAGGTCGTTCTGACTCCCCAGCAGAATTGGCTCCTTTATTTTGTCCCCACACCACCACCTCTCTTACCATATTGGTTTGTCACATTTCCCAGTGAATATCTTAGGGATAAAAACTTACTGTCCTATTCATTTTGGTTCGCTCAGAACTGTATGAAATAGGAGCAATGGAATAAATGAAGAAACACCACCGGCAACCCTAGAACGTTGGTCTTTAGGTGAATTGTCCAGAATTTGTTCACTCTTTGACCAATTCGTTTTCTCAAACCATCCTGCAAAGCATCTCTCTCAAAAGATTAATTCTGAATTTAAAAAAGAGGTTCAATGGGCTTATTTTAGGGAAATGCCATATTACAGGCGAGGAGTTCCTTTATCCAGTCTTCTCAGAGGCTTTCAGATGCTAATAATCATTTCGAATTGCCAGGAAGGGAAAACTGAAAACCAGTCCCAACCTTATTGGAGCGTTCATCTGCTTTTTCACAAATGCCTCTTCGTCCAAGAGTCTATTGTTGTATCTCGTCTCTACCTGCGTCCCCTACTCCCCGCCCCACAAAGAGGGCAGCAGCTATGTCCCGCGGTAACAAGCAGTGGAATGGAAAGATGGGGAGGCTCGGGCGAAACACGTGTTGGGCCAGGGGCTGGGTGCAGCTTGGTCGGCGGCGGGCAGACGCCCGAAGATGTCAAATAGAGGCTTTGCGATTTAGAAAGTCACCCTGGCGCCCCCGCAGGGAGAGGACTGATAGGCAGCAAGGGTGGGTGAGTCAGGGAGACGAGGGGCTGTGGCTTCAGTCCTGGTTAGCAGCGACGGTGGCTTCCTGTGATGGCGGCAGTGGATTGAGAGACAGAGACGCAGAGACACAAAGAGGCAGAGACAGAAAGAGATGGAAAGATGGAGGAAAAAAGAGGCAGGGACAGAGAGACAGATGGGGAGGAAGCTACAAACTGGAATTAGCAGGACTTAGGACTTAATCACCAATCAAATTGTACTGGGAGAGGCAGGAGGGGCTCAGGCCAAGCTGAGACCAGGTGCAAAATTGAAAGGGATGCCAACAAACTCAGGACTCAGGATAAATGCTTCAATGCAATGGTTTTTTCCTCCCTAAGCTCTTATTTATTTATTCATGAGAGACACAGAGAGAGAGGCAGAGACCCAGGCAGAGGGAGCAGCAGGCTCCATGCAGGGAGCCCGACGTGGGACTCGATCCCGGGACTCCGGGGTCACGCCCTGAGCCGAAGGCAGACGCCCAGCCATGGAGCCACCTGGGTGTCCTGGAATTTTTTTTTTTTTTTAAGTTTTGTTTGTTTGATTGTTTTTTAGTAATCTCAACATTCAATGTGGGGCTCGAACTCAACCCGAGATCAAGAGTCAACGTGCTCTTCCAACTGAGTCAGCCAGGTGGCCCTTAGTGCAATATTTTTAAAAATAAAAAATAATGCAAGAAATTCATGATATAGAAATATTAAGTTTCTAAATAAAGACAGGATGTCTTTACTGATTTCTTTGCTTCTGTCTCATTCTGCAATATGTCTCAGGAAGGCAGTGGATACAGGCTGACCACTCGGTTACAGAATTGTGCGGCGTAACACACAGTGGGAGCAGGAATTGGTTTGGGGGCAGGAGTTGGTGGATGTGGCTTTGGCGCTTACAGGCGCTCAGGCTCCTCCCGCTGCGGCCCAGGGCTACCTCTACCTCACGCAGGAATGAAACAGTCTCTGAGGTTGTGCCAGTGAGAGGGAGAAGAGGATCTTGGCTCCATGCTGAGACCACCGAGTTCTCGCTCGCCTCAGACCCAACCTAACCCTACTTGGCTTCCCCGCACCAAATGGGAAGTGGCAGGAAGGGCCCCGGGAAGAGGTCACTGCTGAAGCGGCTCGGACCCTGGATCACACTGTCCCAGGTGCCCGAACCCAAGCTGTGAGCACCGTGATTGGGCTGCTGCACCAATTTCTCCCTCTCCCCCTTCCCACCCGCCTGCCCATCCTCCTCCCCCTCCCCCTCCCCATCCCTCCTCCTCCCCCTCCTCCTCCCCCTCCTCCTCTCCCTGTTTCTCCCCCTCCTTCCCCTCCTCTTTCCCCCTCCTCCCCCTCCCCCTCCCTCCTCCTCCCCCTCCTCCTCTCCCTCTTCCTCCCCTTCCTCCCCCTCCTCCTCTCCCTGTTTCTCCCCCTCCTTCCCCTCCTCTTTCCCCCTCCTCCCCCTCCCTCCTCCTCCCCCTCCTCCTCCCCCTCCTCCTCTCCCTGTTTCTCCCCCTCCTTCCCCTCCTCTTTCCCCCTCCTCCCCCTCCCCCTCCCTCCTCCTCCCCCTCCTCCTCTCCCTCCCGCCTCCCCTCCTCCTCCTTCTGTTTGCCTGCTCTGGGTGGGAAATGACAACCCCGGATGATGGTGATGATGCTGAGCAGGAAGGAAGAGGGAGAGGGGAACAACCTCTGCCACTGGAGGATGAAGGGAGGGAACGAAGAAGGCTGAGAGGAAGAAAGGAGAGAAGAGGGAAGAGAGAAGAGGAGGAAGAGAGGACACAGTGCTAAGTCAGATCATCACCTTTCTAAATTACGAATAAACTATTTTAGGTGAAATTTTTTTCTATTTTTTATTTTTAGGTGAATTTTGAGGTTGAAAGCTACTCACCGCAGCCCCGCCAGCGTGAGATGGACCCGGAGGCGGCCGCGGTGGCGAACTGGAGGGAGACACACACTGATTCAAAGCTCGCGTGTGTTTGTAGTGGAGAACGAGGGCCCGCCCAGGGCACCGGCCACCCGGTGGCCTCCCCGTCTGCAGCCGGCCCCCCGCTAGCTCTGCAGGCGTCCCTCAAGGCCGGGTGACGGCCACACGCCAGGGACTGGTGGCTGAGGCCCACACTGCTGTCTCATTCTGGAGAGAAGGACAGAGAGAGAGAGAGAGAGAGAGAGAGAGAGAGGCCACCGGTGATTCGCTGCTACCGTGACTCACATTAGCTCTAAGGACCAGTCTTGACAAACACACCAGACAAGACAAATGGCCCGAAGCCACATGAGCCAGACGGAGCAGGTCGGGCCAGGGCCCGGGTTCTTCCAGGTGGGATTTCGGTGACGTGAGGGCGTCCCGGAGGCCCCTTCCCTGGAAACCACAGTCTGCGGGCACTCGGCGTCACTGCGGCTGTCCCCCCGGCCCGGGGCCAGACGGGCCCTCCCGGAGGTGCTGGGGCAACGTCCCAGTGCCCGGCGAGAGGATGCCCGGTGACTGGCAGGCCCTGGAAACAGCCTTGGGTCTCAGGAGACCCCTGTCCCGAACTTGGTCGGACGGCCTCGGACACACGGCCTCCTTCTGGACTCAGTTTTCACATTTACAAACAGGGGACAGTGGGGTGGGGAGGAGGTTTCGCCTCCTGTGGTTCCCGGATGGACGCCCAGCCAGCCAGGAGCCACGCCGGACTCGCCGGGGGTGGGCCCGGGCCGGGGCCTTTGCCGCACGTTCTGGACCAGCCCCAGGTTCTGGTCTCGTGAGTCCAGGACCCCGCAGGCCGGGTCGGGTGAGGCTGCGGGCCCCGCGGGACCTCTGCTGCCCTCGGTGGCCCGTAGGCGGCCGGACACCAGCACCACACAGGGCGACGCTGAATCACATCAGAGTCATCTGGGGACGCGACCGTCTCTCACGTGACGTGGAAAAGCACAGGACGGCCTAGAGATTTCAGAATATTTCAAGAACTAACGCTCGCGATGGGAAGTAGAATCCACATAAATAAGCAGACCTGAAAAGGCAATTTAACTTTTTAAATTAACTTTAAACAATTTAACTTTTTAACTTTCCGTCAACCTCGACGCCTGAAACACCATCTCCAGGCGCGGGAGGAGGGTGGGGAGCGAGGGAGTCTCTCCCCACAATCACTAGGGGGTCTGTTGCGGAGGTCACACCGCCCGGGGGGGCTGTTAGGGTTCGGGAGCCCCACTAAGCTTAGGGTTAGGGGACCCTTTCCGGGACCTTTGTGTCGAGGGAATGAGGAGGAGGAAGGGAGGACACGGCTTTCTTTCTTTCTTTCTTTCTTTCTTTCTTTCTTTCTTTCTTTCTTTCTTTTCTTTCTTTCTTCTTTCTTTCTTTCCTCCTAGCCCTGGCGCTGCCTGAGGCCTGGTCTGAATCTGGGGGCTCAATTCTGCTTGTCTTCCTTCGGGAGTCACGTCCTGACGTTACGGGCATTCTCTGCCCACCGCCCAGTGTTTGCTTACGGCAGCCAAGTAGAAAATTGTCATGTCTGCAATTGTTAGGGGTTTGCGGATTGTGCGGCCACCTGGTCCGCGGATCCAGGACAGAGGCCTTAAGTCCCCCTTTACGAGCTAAAGCTGTGGACTTTAGGAGGAGGAGAGGAGGGGATGTTTGTCCGCCTTCTGTTTGTGTCTGGGTGTTGTTCTGTAGAGAACCATTTAAGGTCGAAATTATTTTAACGAAAACAATCGAAGCCCCTCAGCGCCTGCTGGCGGCACAGGTCTGCCCTGGAAGGCCGCCCTTCCTACGCCGCGACGCCCTGAAACTGAGGAATCCCTCAGCAAACCACGACGTCATCCCTGCTTTGCCCTGCATGGAGCTGGGCGCGCCGATTCCAGATGTTTCCCGAAGGGCCCTGTGCTCCGAGGTACAGCGGCGGCTCCAAGGCATCCCTCTGGTCTGCAGAGACCCCACAGCTGTTTCAGCAGATTTTTTTTTTAATTTCATAAAATGCCACATTCAACATGCACGTTTCATCCAGAGAGGCTGCTAGGATGTTCAAAGGATTCGGGAGTACCACCCCCCAAACCCTCTGGAGTAATATTAATGACTAATATTAATATTAGTCACAGAAAATATTTAACATCTGTACAGCTGTACCACCCAAAAGTTTTAAATTGGAGGAAGATGTGTTTCTTGCACCAAATTACCCAAGGAATTTTCCGAGTAGAGCTCGGTTACCTAGGCTGGGCTGGGACCCACAGCAGGAAGCCCCTTCCCCTCTCCCAAGCACCGGGGACTACGCAGGACCTAAGGGTGGCACTTTGCCCTGCACCTCACCCCACGTGGCGCCAGGCAGTAGCTGTTTGCTAGCACACGACGGCTCTGGCATGCTGAGGATAATAATTCATGATAATACTAACAGCAACAGCAACTGGTGTCACTGGGTGCTTACTACACACCAGGCCTCGGGTTCAACGCGTAACGTAAGCGATTTCGTTTCCTCTCCGGAGCGACGTCAGGAGGCCGGGATCCTATACGAGGCTCCCACAGTCTAGATGTCTGGGCAAAGATCACGACGGGGGAAGTTAGAACCGAAACTCAGCTTCGTGGGGCTCGGTGCGCACGGCCGCGGCCTCTATGCCCTAACTGTCCCTCCAAGGCGAGGCCCCAGGCCACGCAGAGAAGCATTAGCCGCCTGTCACCCAGATACGGCGCGTCCCACCGAGAACCGGGAAGTGCGGAACAGTGGGCTGGGGTCAGACGTGCAGAAGAGAGGTGATGGCCGATTCTGCTACTAGCGCGACAGGCCAACAGGTTGGTGACCAATGGCCCCGGTTTGCCTGCGACTGGCTTGGTTGCAGCACAAGAGCCCTCATCCCGGATGTGGCAAGCAGAAGTCTCGGATAACTCCCCAAATTGCACACGACCGCTGCTGTACACACGACCGCATCCACGTACTTAAACATTTACTGTAGGTGTTGCCGTGAAGGGATTTTCCAAGTGCAAGTGAGCCGACTTTAAGACAGGTGAGGGCACCTGGGGGCTCAGCCGTGGAGCATCTGCCTTTGGCTCAGGGCATGACCTCGGGGTCCCGGGATCGAGTCCTGCGTCGGGGTCCCCGCAGGGAGCCTGCTTCTCCCTCTGCCTGCGTCTCTGCCTCTCTGTGTGTCTCTCATGAATTAAACAAACAAGCAAACAAAAAGACACAGAGTGAGTTGGGTGGGCCTGACCTTATCAGAGGAGCCCTTTAAATCTGGGCTTGGAGGTTGGAGACCGGAGTCAAGAGATTTGACAGGGGGATTCGATACAGCTTTAGAGAGGAGGGGGGCGCTGGCAAGGACCATGGGCGGCAGCCCCAGGCGCTGGTGGCCTCCAGCTGACAGCTGGCAAGGAAATGGGGACCTCAGCCCTTCACTGGAAGGAACTGAATCTGCCAACAACTTGAATGAGCTTGGATATGGATTTTTATGCAGAACCTCCCGCCGAGGCCTCGGCCTGGGGGACACTTGATTTTCGGCCTTGTTGACGAGAGCTGCCCAGCCATATGGGCTCAGTAAGTGCTAAGTAAAGAGATGGATGAATGGTTTCCTATGGACAAAATGATGCCACTTTAGGCCGAACCTGCAGCCACGTTGTCCCTGGAGATGACTAGGAGGCTGGCAGGGCTGCCGCGTCCCATTCTAATTCCGCCTCCTGCTGGACCTGCCCCTCCTGCTGTGAGCAGGCACCTCCCGGGTCCTCCTCCCGGGGACCTGGGGCCCCGAGATCCTACAGCCAGTTTCAGGGCTGCTCCTTGGGCAAGTAGCTTAACCTTTCTGGGCCTCCGTCTTTTCACACGTGAGTGACACGGCACAACGGGTCCCACCTCACCCGTGAGTCTAAGGATTAAATGAGTCAACGTGACAGGAGAGCCCTTCGCGTGGAGCCCGGCAAAAGGTAAACCGCAGTCAGCTACGTTGTTACTAGGATGAATTTTTATTTCAAATAACTGTGACCTATTTGCTGAGCAAATTCAGGTAGAGACGCTTCCACCACCCCACCCCAACCGGAGGGCATTTCAATTTTACTAGAAGATTCTTGAAATCACAAAAACTTTTGAGACCGTGTAGGCGGACCACCCAATGGAGGGTGGGTGGACCACCCAATGGAGGGTCAGAGCAGGGAACCTCCAGAAGGCCCTCCAGAAGGTTGCTCTGGAAGTATGGACCCACAGGGCCCCACCTGGGGGCAGGTGAGCACCTGCAGAGGCTCAGCCCACCTCCAGATCGCCGAGGCCCGATCTGCCTTTTCACAAGCGCCCCTGGGAGAGGCACGAGATGAACTCCCATCAGCCCTGCATCTGGGCAACGCAGCGTCTCTCTGACCTTTCCTTACAATTTGCTTTAAAAGTTAAGTGTTTAAGCACATAGGCGAGCCAGACCACAAAACTCAGAGCTGGCAAGAGAGAAACTCCTTTCTAGGGACAGCTGGCTCTCTACATGTTTCAACAAACTGGCATTATCCAAGAGCTCTAATGGTCTGAAGTCAGGCTTAAAACTCAACAAAAATAAACTTTCCAGGAAATTTCTGGCACACCCACTCTTCAAACCCATCATCTCAGGAATGTTATCCAAGCAGTGGCCTCTCTCCCCACTTCTAACTCCATTTCCCAGTTTAGGACAATTCTTGTTCTAGCCTTGACCTGACAAAACACACATACATAAACGGGAGAAAACCGGGGAGCCCCATTTACTGAGGGTTTTAGATAAGTGTCTTCGGGAAAGTCCACTATCTCATTTGGCACAATTAGTGTTCTACTCCTTAATGTAAATACTGTTTTAAAAGCATATCTCAAAAAATAAATTAATTAAAAATAAATTAAAAAATAAAATAAATAAAAAATAAAATAAAAGCATATCTCAATCTGAGGGACATCCGCTCTTCGTCACTGGGCTTCAAAGAGATATCCTTGCCAATAGAAGTAGAACCCATACACCCGCCTTCGTGTGGTCAACAACGCCATGTGCCATTGCCTTACATCCCACATGAGCTGACCACCCAAGTCTTCCTTGAGGATCCAAACTCCAATCAGTCATATCTTTTGGACTCATTCACATATATTCCTATTTATGAACGGATGGACTTGTGTGATCACCACTCCAGTGAATACGACGAGGTGTGATGCCTTCACCAGAAGAAACTCATGACTCATAGGGAGACGTGTGCATGGAAGGTATTAGTCAGGGTCTGTCCTACTTATCTATCGCTGCGTAACAATCCACTTCAAGCTCAGCAGCTTACAGAAGCAACTGTTTCAGTATGTTTCATAGTATCTGCGGGACAGGAGTCCGGAAGGTCTCAGCTGGACTTCTCCGGCTCTGGTCTCTCCCATCCTGCAGTCAGACGGGGTGCTGAAGCAGCAGGGGCTGGCCAGCAATCTCTCCAGGGCTTTCCCATATTGTCTTTCCGCAGGAGCCAACTTGGGCTTCCTTGCAGAACGTGGCCGTCTCAGGACAAACTGTTTACATGACAGACAGCCCAGGGCTCCAAAGGCAAGTGTCCCAAGAGGATCAAGTAGAAGCCATATTATCTTGTAGGACTAATTCAGAAGTCACAGTGTCACTTGCTCTTGAGGGGGAATTGTCAAAGTCACATTGGAAGGAGAGAATGTGGGATGGGAGATATGGTTTTAACCATCTCTGGAACATAAAATCTGCAATAGGGTTCCAGCAGAGGCTTTTTTTTTTTTAATTTTTTTTTTAATTTTTTATTTATTTATGATAGTCACAGAGAGAGAGAGAGAGAGAGGCAGAGACACAGGCGGAGGGAGAAGCAGGCTCCATGCACCGGGAGCCTGATGTGGGATTCGATCCCGGGTCTCCAGGATCGCGCCCTGGGCCAAAGGCAGGCGCCAAACCACTGCGCCACCCAGGGATCCCTCCAGCAGAGGCTTAATGAAGGCACTGGTTGCAAAAATATAAGCAAGATATAGGGTAGTAAGAGCTAAGTGAGGTATCCTGACCGGGCTGGTAATGGAGAAATTGTCACTACTCCCATTTGGAAGGAACAGGAAGAGGGAGGGATTTGGGGAACTCAGAGAGAAGGGCTCTCTGGAGAAGGTAGGTATCCTGACCTCACTTGCCCTGCCCTCCAGTATCCTGGCTGGGGTCCCCACTGGCCAAACCCAATAGGAAGCTCACACTGTTGAGCAAAGCAGAATGGAGAAGAGAGGAGAGTGCATCTCCAGAGGCAAACAGAAGCTGCCCAGCAAGAGTAAATATCTGTAATACAAGAACGATCATCATCTGATGCCAATGGAGAAGCGAGTAATAGGAATGCATTTTTGCAAGAGGGAAACTCTGAGCCATTGCTATGTAAGGTCATGGAAATACAGGGGGAAAGTTCACGTCACCAACAGTCCTCCAGATGTCTGGGGTCCCATCCTCTCTCTCTTGGGGTTAAAAGGGTCCCAGGCTGTTGGGAAGGGAGTTGTCCCATAGGCAAGCCAGAGAGGACACACACAGTCTCTGGGCAGGAGTGGTTCTTGACAGATGGTCCATGGTGGTGGTCCAACAGGAAGACGTGGCTCCTCAGCACCAACAACACCTGCTGGGATGGAGACTGGGTGGTCTGTGGAATTGTTCTGACCCCCCGGAGCAGTGCTCCCATGACCCCTGAATGAGTCCTCTTCTGAGTGGCCCCATCCAGACATGGCTCTCATACTGAATCCCATAAACCTCTCTCCTTCATCATGTTCCCTCCACCTCCCTTCTCTCCACGGTCCAGGGAATCTTTAACCTGGGGGTGAGGGAGCCTGGTTTTTCATCAAGTCTTCCAAATTGGTTATTTATTATACAAAATGCAAACTCAAAGGTCCAGGTTCTAGTAGCTCCACATCCTCACCCTTTGAAACTCAAAAGCCAAGATCTGACCTGTTTATTCTCTGCATTCTGCAAGTGTGTCCTGTCCCTTCCTTGAAACACACAGTATGGAAGCTTCGGGGGCTGGAGGAGGCTCACAATATATGTGGTGGTGGTGGATGGAGGGGTGTCATAGAACAAAAATAACAAAAATATGATCACAATTCAAACTAGGAGGTATAAGAACCCAAAGTACCCCTTATGGGGATGACCAGGAAATAATTCATTGGACCCTTTGAAGGATGGATAAGATTTCAGCAGGAAGAGCTGGAAGAAGGATTCCTATAATGATCGTGAGAAATAAAGCATACTCAAGAAAGGACAATTTAATTTATAGGGACTATAAGGGTGTTTGCATGTATTGGAAACAGTTCTAGAATGGCAGTGTGAGGCCAGGTCATGAAAGACCTTGAAAGAAATCTTCCGTGTTCTATTTAAGAGGCCACTGAAGGGTGTGCACATTGGTGGGGTAACCGGTGTAGGTTGTGCCTTAGGAAGAGTAGTACGGCGACAGCGTGCAGGACGCGGATGCTCGGTCGGAGTGCTGGACTCCGCTTAGGTGGATACCCGTCCGAGCCTCGTGCCCGTGGCTCTGTCACCATCTGGCGAGCAAGTCCACAGGTTCAGCTGTGGTTTCACCCCGATTCCAAACCTGCATTGCAACTCCCTGTAGCACAGGCCTGCCCACATGTCCAAGCGCTCTTTAACTCAAAGCACTGAAAGCTGAACCGTCACTCCCTCTTGCCCTCACCCCGCATCTGTGGCTCCTCTCCGCATCCCACCCCAACCTTCCCTGGACGTGCTGGAGCTCCCAGAAATCTCATGTTCCTCAACCTCCCCTCGTCCCCTTCCTCCCCCAGCTCCATGGCCTCTTCCGCCCTTCACTTACCATAGCCAGATCCTTCCAGACGGCCCTTTCTTTCTTTTCCCACTGCTGCCATCTCCCTTTTATCCTTATGGGAACTGTCCAGGTCAAGCCATCAGCACATATCCCTCTGAGGACGGGTTTCCCTGTTGCTGAACTCAGGGCTACTATGCCTGTCCTAGAGTTCAGCCAGTGTTCCCTGAATACTACACCTGATCGTGGTATTTCCCCTTGAAAGACTTCCAGCCATTCCACAGTCTATAGGATCAGGGAAAAACCTCTTTTACTTAGCATTTAAAAACTTCAGAAGCTGGGGCACCTGGGTGGCTCAGTGGTTGAGCGCCTGCCTTGGGCTCAGGGCCTGACCCCGGGTCCTGGGATCGAGCCCTGCATCTGGTCCCTGCAGGGAGCCTGCTTCTCCCTCTGCCTGGGTCTCTGCCTGGGTCTCTCATGGATAAATACACAAAATCTTTAAAAAAATAAAACCTTCGGAAGCTGACCCTGGTTACTCTTCCAGCTTTGTCCCCTGCCCCTGGTGACCTGCATGAGCTGCTCCCTTGGCTCTGTATTGAGCTGGCTGCGCTACCTCTCCTGGCAGCAGCGAGTGATGATGGGATTATGCACCAGCTGTTTGGATTGGAGAGGGAGAGCCTCCGGGCACAGGGAAATCCCGGATGTGCGCGTGTGCCGGGGGTGGCAGAAGGAACGCAACGAGACCCGATACGATCTGCCACCCAGTCAAATAAGGAGGCATATGCTGCCGAAGAAAGGTTTGAACTGTCCTGTATTTAACGACTGGAAAAGAGGGGCGCCTGCGGGGCTCAGTCAGTTGAGCATTTGCTTTGGGCTCAGGTCACGATTGAGCCCCGGTCCGGATCCTTGCTCGGTGGGGAGTTTGCTTCTCCTTCCCCTCTGCCCGGCCTCCTGCCCATGCCACTTCCCCTGCTCTTGCTTCTGCTCTCTCTCTCTCTCCTTCTCAAATAAATAAATAAATAAATAAATAAATAACATCTTAAAAAAATAAAGACTAGGGGCACCTGGGGGGGGGCTCAGTAGGTTGAGTGTTTGCCTTTGGCTCAGGGCATGATCCCAGAGTTCCAGGATCGAGTCCCACGTCGGGCTCCCCGCATGGAGCCTACTTCTCCCTCTGCCTGTGTCTCTGCCTCTCTCTGTGTGTCTCTCATGAATAAATAAATAAAATCTTAAAAAAAAAAAAAAAAAGACTAGAAAAGAAACAACAGGTCCGGATGAGATCTTATTCTTTGAGGGGCTGCCCTGGTGAGCCCTCAAGTGGGTGTTTTTACAGATTCCTCCCATGAGACCAAGTAAGAGACTGGCATTTCTTCTTGCAGGACTCGCAGGCACAGGGAGAGCTTGGGCAGGCAGGTGAACCTTAATAAACACTCTTATGAGAAAGGAAGAGAAGAAGGAATTCAGGGGCAGTCGAATCGGTGAATCATAACTAATTAACCTGTTTCTTCTTCTTTCTCTGGCTCTATTAGATAAACACAGATGGTCTAAGTGAAACAGGTTTTGCTAACTTGATGCTGTGCTGTTACCAGAGCGAGAGTCAGGAGACCTATCCTCCGGCTCGGTGTGTCCCTAACTAGCTGGGTGATCTCGGGTAGTCCCGGCCCTTCTCTGAGCCTCAGCTTCACTCTGTCTACAGCCAAAGCATTGACCTCATTCCACAAGTCCCTATAAACTCAACTCCATGTTTCTTCAATTTTAGGCCAGTAAAATGTTTCCCCTCTGTTTATCTACCCCTGAATTTTACTTTTTTCAATGACTTCAGTCTTCTTTATTTTTTTGTTTTTCTTCTCATTCTTTCTGCTCAGCCAAGCAAGGCATAGTACTCATTCAGCCATTTTTCAGACTCTTGACTTGGGTTTACGGAGTACATCCTGCCCACTAAATCTGTTCAGGAGTGGAACCTCCTTGGTTAGGACTCCAGGAGCCAGGAGACCTTGGAACCCAGCTGGCTAGGACCCTTCCCAGGCCTGCAGGAGATGAGACCCAGGGGCTCTGATGCACGAGATACCGTGCTGGCTGTCACCAGAACAGTAGCACCCTCCAACAACTTTTCTCACTTGAATGATCCTATTTATAAAATTAATGCTTCACAAGGGAAAATAAATCCAACAGTTATACAAACTGCCCTAAAACAAAAAAGTTGCCAAACTAAGGTCATGGAAGTCATTCTGATGGGAAGGAGATCACTCAGGCAGCCCCTCAGCGCAGGAGTCTTGCATCATCTCAGTGTTTTTGCATCTACTTTCCCTTGGACCCGTTCCAGTTAATGGACCCCAGGATAAGGATCTTGATATTATATGTTACCAAAGATCAGGATATTTATTCTTCAGAGGCAAACATCTGGACGAATGAGTGGGTTTTCAATTAAGAAATGATGTCTTGACTTCGCCTTGGCTCAGATGGAGTGATGAACCACTAACCACAACACCAGGTACCCCTGCACGGGTGGCTAGGTGCACATGGCAGGAATTTTGCATAAGAAGCCTGTGAAGCATCTTATGATATTAAAATGTGTCAGACAGACACAGCTAAGTCTAAAAGAAGCCAGAAAACTAATGCAAGCTGAAAATACCACGTACCATGGAGATACGCCATCCTTTTTAGCCTCACCTTATTCACCAACCTCCAATGACGTGAGAAAGGACCTGAAGAATGTTCTCAGACAGGCTGTTTGGAAGCTTTTTCTCCCAATAATAATCCTTTCCACCTACAAGAATATTCAGTTTCAATCATCAGCCCAACCCCTTGATTACCATCTTCAGCATCTCTGACCTCGTCGTTTGGCAATAGTCGTCATTGCGTGCCGAGCACGGTGTTAGGATAGCACAGAGCGGAACAAGACACCATCCTGACCTGGGAGGACTCACGGGACTGTTGGGGACAACTACCCTTAAACAAAGAACGGCAAATAACAAGATGTTCACCAAGAACAGACACACGGAAAGGGAATTCAATTCTGTAAGAAATCAAAGAGAATGGTTTGGATTTCTCATTAAACCATAGACCATCAGCGCCAGGAGAGACTTTATGGATTATCCAATTCCAACCCCCTTCATTTTACACGTTGCACAGTTTTCAAGCTGGGGCCCATAGATTAATTCTTTTTCTCTTTTCCTGGTTGATGATTTATTGTATGTTTCTCAAATAGTTTCTCGAATAGCAAGAATGAAATCATAAATACACCATGGAAAATAATCCATTTTGTTTTCCAGCCACAAGTACACAAGATATATCTCATCAATATTTGTTAAGCAAGACCATGACTACTCTCCTAAGAGGGCCACACTCACTCACTTCCCCGTCCTTCGTCCTTCGCTTTGTCTGTACTTTGAAGTCGTTCCTTACACCCCCTTCCTGCCACTGCTCTTAACACTGCGGTGCCGCAGAGAAAACTCATCGTCATACTTGCTGCATCCTCTACATTTGCACAGCTCTTTGGAGCTTGAAAAAGGGCGTAATGGCCACTGCCTCCATTTTGAGGTCAGGCTGTGGCGCTGCTGGCTTTAGAGGGAGGCGGTGAGCGTGAGGGTGTTCAGAACGGAGCCGAGCATATGGTCACGGGGTCGGGGAACGGGACCTGCTCGGCCAGGGGAGGGGCGCCAGGTGCCCGGACCGCGCTCGTGGGCGAGGCCACCCGAGGAGCGCGGCGAATAGGCTTGCAGCCCATGGAGCCCGGTGAACTGGAAAGAGGCAAGTCAATAAACACTTGGTGAATAACTCCTCTGTGCACGGCACCAGGCTAAGTGGTTCCAAGGATGAATAATGAGTCAGGCTCCCGGTTCCAAGAATGTTTTGGACCGTCGTCAGGTCTGCTGGAGCCGAGGGCAGTGGAAGGCATGGGTGAGCAGAAGCCACAGGGCGGAGAGGAGAAGTGGGTGCCCCGAGTTCCCGAGGCGTGACCGGAGCTTCTCCAGCGGGTTTGGAAGCACCCCAGCTCGAGACGCGGGGCAGGCAAGAAGCCCCCGGGCCTCCTCGCGGGGCGGCCCACGCAGCCACTGAGCACATTCAGGCAGAGATGGAAGATGAGCTGTCACAGGGATGGTTGACCCGAAGCCCTGGCCCAGAGCCTGGAGGCTGACCCTCGGGCACTGCTTCCCTGCAAAGCCGTTGTACGGGCGCCCGGCGGCCCAGGGGTTGAGCAGCCGCCTTCGGCTCAGGGCGTGACTCCGGGGGCTCGGGGTCGAGTCCCGCAGCGGGCTCCCCGCAGGCAGCCCGCTTCCCCCTGCCCCTGCCCCCTGCTTGTGTGCCCACTCTCTCTCTTCCTCAAATAAATAAATAAAATCTTTAGAAAAAGCCATCAAGTAGATTCCCGCAAGTGAATTTCTGTTCACTTTGTAGACAATGGGATTTTAATAACGCTGACGTAGGCTGAAAGAGGGCAAAAGGACCGACTGTGATTTCTGCAGCTTGGGGTTCCCCGGCTCCGTGCAGGGGGGCCGAGGCGCGGACTAAGGGAGCTGAGCTGCCGACGGCGGAGCGGGGCCAGAGGGGCTCCGGCGGGCAGGGCTGAGGACAAGCTGCAGGCCACCTTTGGACACAGGAAACGTAACTTCCATGGAATGTCCCAAATCAAAATTAGGAGGGAATGGAGGTGGACGGAGGCGCGCGGGAGCTGAGGATGGGACTACCACTAACCTGCGGTGAAGGCAGCAACCCCGGAGGGAAGGGACAAGTTTGGAACGTCTCCCAGACGTCAGAGCAGCGGCTGGAGCGCAGCCCCCCCCCCCCCCCCCGCCCCCGGCAGCCTCCTCCATCTGGCCTGCAGGCCCTCGCTGCCCCTTTCAAGTGGCCCGGCTCTGCTCGCCACGTGGCAGCAGCCTTGGGCAGCTGGGGCCTGGGCCGCCCCCCTTCCCTCCCAGCTCCTTCCCACCGCTCCCACCGGGCCCTCCACTCCTCTGCTCCGCAGCTGCCACCGTCTGGACCCCCTCAGCAGACCTGTGGCTGTGTTCCCCATCCTTGCAGACTCCACTCCGTGCCACCGCCTACGAGAAGCCTCTCCTGATCCATCCCCCCGCCGCTGTATGCTCCCTCCCCATGGCACATGCTTCCTTATGACACTTCCATTTCATCCTGCATTACAACAGTCTGCGTTTGTCTGAGCTCCTACGCTCCCCCTCCTCAGAGAGCTTCCAGGGCAGGGACTCGGTCCCTCTCACCTATTTGAAGCCCCAGGATGGGAACTAGTGTCATAGACGCTCAATTACAGCCAATGCATCCCTGGGAGACAAAGCTTCCACGGTTCTTCAGAGGCCATGAGCTGGGCCCTGGACTCAGACAGCTCAGACCCTGACACTTGCCTCTGTCTCTAGCTAGGAGACCTAGGGCGATCGACTTCATCGCTGTGCCTCAGTTTTCTTATCTGTAGCAAGAGAATGAGAAAACCTACCTCAAAGGGACTTTCGATGGTCTGGGTGCCATCCCCAGCATGCTCCCTGGACCTATTGAATGTTCCATAAATGTAGGGCATGATTAGGAATAGGGGATAGTGCGGGAGTAATCTCCTTCTGATTTCCAGGAATGCTCTAATTCATTCCTGCTGCATTTCCACCTGGAAGTCTCGGTCTGTGTTTAAAGCACGCTTGTACCCAGCCGCTCCGTATCCCTTCGGTGTTAGGTAACCTGGCTGCACATACGGAGGAACGCGGCCAGGCCGTCTGCTAACAGATTCAGGATACCCAAGTCAAAGCGATTTTCCACAAAGCAGTTCACCAGTCCATCCATTCACGGGCACGCGCCACTATGAGCTCGGTAAGGCCTGCAAGGCCTCCAAAAATGAAAATGAATGGAATGAAATCCTGTCCTCCTGTTCATCACCGTCTCCTGGGGCAAAGCCGTCGATGCCAGCAAGTGCCATAAAGGAGGGCTGTGAGAATCCCCAAAGCGCAGTAGCCACCTCTGTGCATCCAGAGCACATTGCGGGGGCGTCAGTCCCTGCGGCAACTTCACAGGGGAGGTGACCAGCAACTTGTGCAAAGGGACAGAGCCCCAACAGTCTGTACTTAGAAGGCGGTAAGGTCAGCGAGCCCGAAGTGTCCCGAGACTCAACCCATGTTATTCTAATCCTCACGCAGACCGTCTTTCAACTAGAAACCTTTCTATCAAATTAGGTATGCAACCCGGAAGAGATCATCTTATTGCTAAAATAAATGTTCTTTCCTTATTTTTTTCCCAAAGGACTTGACGGTTGGTTCCTTTTCTAAAGCATATTCTTTATTTATTTCTGTTGGAGAGCAAGCAACTCCGGCAAGTCCCATTGGGGCGAGGAGGGAAACGAAGGCAGCCCGGGATCAGAACGATTTAGTTAGCGCGCCCTGAGAGCAGCCCCCGTGTCTGTGGGACTGTTCCAACAGCCTGACTTTGGCTCTTCAAAGGCAGCAGACAAGCCGGGGCTCCCGCGTCCACAGGAGGAGGCTCATTATTTCCCGTTGCGTTTGTTCCCTCGATTATTCCCTAAGCCACGGAGGGCAATGCAGCCAGAGGCCTCCTTCGTGGGAACACGTGGGGGGAGGAAATCGTGTTCGTAGCTTTGCCCGGAGGCCGTTTGGCCAAACGCACTGACCGGAGGTCAGAAAGTACATTTTCTTTCTAGTCCGGAGAGGAGGCGCGGCAGGCTTGGCGGCCCTGGAGGAAGGAGGAACATGCGGGCTTTAGGTCCAAGTAGACTTGCCTCCCAGGGGTTGAGTGGGGACCGGAGTCTCACGGGGATCCCGGAGGCAGCGCTGGGTCTCCGGCAGGCAGCCAAGTGACTATTCGAGGGTGCTTATCAGGAATTTAGGAGTCGCTCTGTCCCCCGCAAGCACCTGGCCAGTCGGGTTAGAGCTACCATTTCCCAGACTGTTTGCCTCTTGCCTCAGGCCCGGGCGGGGCTGGGGACCAGGGTCTCGGGCCGCCTTGGGGAGCCCGCCCTCTGCAGGGGGGTTCCAGAGCCAAGGCCTCGTCTGTGATGCTTCAAAGTGTCCTGGAGAAGCGCCGGCGGCAGTGGGATCGAGTCCCCGCTGCTCGCTGGCTCGCAGGCCTCGGTTTCCCCAGTTACGGGAGGTATGGGCCGCGTGGGGACCAAGGTGCCTGGGGATGCTTAACATTTTCCCATTTAACTGATCTGGAAAGGGGCCTCTTTCTATCATCTTGGTTTAAGGATATTTTGTGGGGAACAGGGGAATTGTGCTTCCCGAGTCCTTTAGCAAAGAGGCCGCGGTGATCGTGGGGCAGGCGGGGTTAACCTGGCAGTAAAGCCTGCTACACCGAGCGCGGCCTGCTTTCTAGAACCAGAGGGTCGTGGATTTTAAACTTGTTTCATGGAAGCATGCGAGGGGCGGGGGGGATGCAGACGGAATAGAAGCCCAAGATGAGAGTCTAAGCACTAAACCGAGTCCCCGACAGCGTGACCAGAGCACACCCTTCTTGGGTCCTCAGGTTACTTGTGGGTGAAATGAACACGGTGGACAGAGTGTAAGGAGGCCAGGTGGCCCATGCCCCTTGGAAGCCCTCTTATCGAGTGTGGGCAGGACCTGTGACATTTTCTGACCCATGGACCCTGGCAAAGGCAGTGGGATGCCCCTCCCGTGGTCATATTACATAGGATGGTGGCCGTCCCCTTCCTAGAAGACTCTCTACTGGCTGCCTCCCTCGATACAATAAGGGGCCATACAGAGAGGTCCCCGTGGCAAGGAACCGGAGGTGACCTCTGGCCGGTGGCCTGTAAGGAGGCCTCAATCCAAAAACCCTCGAGGAACTGAGACTTGTCAACAACCACATGAGCTTGGAAGTGGATCCTTCCCCAGTCAAGCTTCAAATGAGGCCCCAACCCCAGCTAATACCTGGCTCAGAGCCTTGTGAGAGACCCTAAAACAGGGGGCCTGGCTACGCTGTGCCTGGACCCCAGACCCTACAGGAACCGTGAGATCACGTGTGCGTCGTCTGAAGCCACTAAGTCAGCGGTGATGTGCTACGAGGTAGCAGATAGCGATACAGGGAGGCAGCTGGCACCCGAAGTCCTGAGAGTAGGATAATCGCATTCTTATGCTATCAGCATCGCACACACAGAACTACTGCATCAGGACCCGGACAAACACGGGGCGAGCTGCTGTCCGCGTGCAGGGTGAGGGTGCTTTGTCTTTCCAGAACTCCTCAGGCACCTTCTCCACGCTTAGATTCTCATATAATCAGGCCTCATTTCCAGGCTTCTCCCTGCTGATGGCAAACACCACCCTCACACGTGTCCACGGCCACACACAGGTCCTGCGTTACCCTGAATTTAGTTGGGGATCAACCTGAAATAAAAGAGCTCCAGCAGAAAAGAGGACTCCTCTGAGACGGATTCTAAGGCTTTGGTATCACTATTTGGTAGGGTTGGTTTTGAAAGAAGGGGTCAAGCATGAGAATCTGACAAAGCGAATGAAGCCCGCGGAAGAATTAGTCTAGCAGCCTAGTGGGGAGCCTCATTTTGCAATAAAAAATAAAATAAAATAAGGCCGGTTGTATTCTAACAGCAGCTAAAGATATTGGGCTTCATTTTATGTGCAGATTTGCTCAGAGTGTGAGCGAGCACCCAGTACGTCGTATGTTATCCGCCACATTTTGTTCCTTTCCAAGCCCGCTTTTCTGGAATCCTGACATCCTCTATAAATAAAATCAACACTATGAACTGCCTCATTCTGGACAGGAAAGGAACAGGAGCAACGTTTGGCTGGTGTCGGGGGTGGCTGGTGGAAGTACGGCCCACACACGTCTGCGGGAGGAGGGGCGAGTCTGAGCTCGCCCTGCAAGGGCCCTTTGTGCTGGTGAGGAGCCCGAGGCCTGTGCTCCCCAGAGGTGGGCAGGTGCTGCCAGCGGGAGGCCTGGGGGCCCGAAGGACAGGGGCCAGAGGGGCGAGGACATTCTGAGATGCCCGGGGGGTCGGGCGTGCTCCTCAGTGCTTTGGAATGAATGAATGAAGCATTGATTCCTGCCCTTAGAGGTCCAGAAGCTACACCCCACCCCCGCCCCCCACCCCAGCTCCCCTAGCAGCGCTTCTGCTGTGTCATCGAAGGCAGCGCAAGGGCCGCCGCTGCCCTCCACAGACCAGCACACAGGACGGGCAGGCAAGACCCACATGTCCCCAGTACACTCGCAGAGGGACCCCACGGGGAAGGGGGGTTCACTGAGCCTGAGCCAGCTTCCGGTGACCCCACCAAAACCCTAGCAGGAGCCAGAATTATTATTCTTTTAATTTTTCATTGTTTTCATTGTTTTTATTGAAGTTCCGTTTGCCAACATACAGTATAGCACCCCGCGCTCATCCTATCACGTGCCCGTCACCCGGTCACCCCACCTCCACCTCCCTTCCCGCAGTCCTTTGTCCCTGTCCCACAGTTAGGAGTCTCCCATGCTTTATCTAAGAGGTGGAATTAGACGAGGGAGTTGTAGACCTTTGGTGAGGAATGATCGAAGCTCTGAAAGCCGCCTGCTGCCTGCGACCCCAGCGGAGGCCCTTGGAGTTCCAGCTCTAAGACAGTGAGGAGCCCCTCTCCTTTGGGAGGGGAGCCCTGGACACGGGTCCTGGGTCCCCAGGCCAGCAGCAGTGGCGGAGGGGTAGGTTCAGGGGCCTGGGCCTCTGGAGGGGGTGGATGGGGAGGGTTCGGGGATCCCGGAGGGCTGTCCTTGCCCCACGCCCCCCACCCCGAGGTACAGGCGGCAGCATGGGGCCCCGGGGCTGCCTCCTGCAAAGCCGCCCCCACCCCCGCCGCAGCGCCATACCTGGCCCTTTGTCACCGGCTGTCAAAGAACTCAGAAAATCACATTTACTGCCCGGCTGCGTGGGGCCGTGGGTGCAGCGAGGTGGCCGAGCCGGTGGCCTCCCCGCACAGGGAGGGTGCACAACCCGCACAAGCGTCCGGCCTGTTCAAGGGCATAAATCAAGAGGCATCTCGGGGTGGAGGGCGTGTTTCCTCCCCCTTGGCAGTGAACAGACGAGCTTAGCCGACCGGCGCGCCCCGACAGGCCCGTGTCGTCCTGAGCTTTCAGCACTACCGCCTCCTGTCCTGGCCGGTCACCCAAGGCCCGCAGGCTGACGGGAGGCCCCTCTCCAGGCGGGACTCGCAGGGGCCTGGGCACCTGGAGACCAGAAGACAGCGCTGTGACTCTCCTTGATTAGGTTAATATTTCCCGAAATGAATCCAAAATATTGTCTAGCAAAATTTTTTGGTTGTTTTTGGCTATTGAGTGAAACCAAGGGAAAATAAATGTCTTTTTTTTTTTTTTTTTTAAGAAAACCAATAAAAGAAAAAAAGTCATCTAGGCACATGCTTACAACACACATCCCCTACGGTCTTTTTCTCCACCCTAAAGTAATGTTTAGCAGACATGGATACGCTCAAATCTACCAACACATCAACAAAAGTCCAGTAATCCGTGAAACCGGTCCCAAAGAGGTGCGCCTGGGTGGGTCAGTCGGAGAAGCCGCTGCCTCTGTCCAGTTCAGGTCGTGATCCCCCGGCTGGTTGTCCCCCCTCAGCAGGGAGGCTGCCTCTCCCGCTCCTTCTGTTCCTCCCCCTACTCTCTCTCTCTTTCAAATAAATAAAATCTTTAAAGAAAAACAACAGTCAACAAAGAGCACAGTAATTTGTACCCTCATTATAACATACTATACAGCACAATAAGTTGAATTATATAGTCATGAGGCAGAGAAATCGATAATAGAATTTGGTCCATTGCTTGCAAATTATGCATGTTACAAAGCTTTCACAAACACTAAAAAAAAAAAAAAAAACGATCTATAGGGCTTAAGCAGGAGCCTTTTTTTCCTCTACCGTTTTTTTTTTTTTATCGTGAGAACTTGGAGATGCCACTCGGTCGTTCTGTGACTAAAGGAAGCGAACATAAATCAATGCCACATTTGCTAACAGACAGCATTCCTCTGCTGACACATCTGCGCGTCTCCTTGCACGCATGCATACACACACACACACCCTGCATGAGCGCTTGGCCCACTCGGCTTCCCCATAATTTCACAAAAGAGTAACTCTAATGTTTTCTGCTTCGTAGGGAGCCAGTGGGCACGGCCGTGGATTGGATACCTACACCAGAAAAGACCCGCAAGGCGTAATCAAAGAAGGGAGGCCCCTGAACTGAACTCCCAGCAGGAGCAGGAGGGAGGCCTGGAGAGGTTACAGGTACTTTTTATCCGACCTCGCAGGAGAGCACCAACTTCCTGCTGCTAGAAATTTGTCTGCACATTTTTTCCTCATTCAGGCGGGGAGCTGGGGTCCAGGAGACACCGGGTTGATATGATAACTTGATTAAGGCCGGGACAGATGACATGGAGCACCAAGTCGGCTCAAAGGAATCTGTGCTCTCCTCTTTAACCTCTCCTTGGGAGCCTACAAATTATATCTATTAATGGATCAGCCCCCTGGCATCACACAAATACGGCGTCTGCTTAAATGTGTGTCAATCATTCACGGGGGCCTTTGCGGGATTCCCACCACATTTTCAGTTCTGTTCCCCCTTTAAAAAAAAAAAAGTTTAACCTGTTGGCTCCGTCCTGACAATGGCTCACAGCCTGCCTCCTCCTGCTGAAATCACTTTGGAGGGAGAAGTCGAGTTTGTCTGCCAAAGCGTTCAGAGAATCGTTTAAATGGGCCCGGGGCAGCTGGACCGTGTCCAGGGGAGGGGCCTGTAAGGAGGAAGGGTTTGGAAACCGTGTTCAATGAAGCATGGATGGAAAAACTGGGGATTAGCCTGGAGCAGAGAAAACACAGAGAGAACTGGAGATCTGAAGAAGTGCTTAGGGGAAGAAGGATGGGGGTTCTCGGGGGCCCCGAGAGAGCGCGGGAGAGACAGGCATTCACCAAGTGCCAGCAAAGTGCCTGGATGAGGAATGGGCCACGTGCTGGGGCTGCCCCGGCGGATGTGAGGGAATCTGTAGGGTGGCCACAGCTGCGGGACCGTGGCTTCCCTCCCCAGGTCTGAGCCCGGAGACGGCCAGCCCCACTGAGAGGCCGGGAAGCCTCGCTCAGATCATGTGGGGCTTTAATTGAGAGTTAATTGAACAAGCAACACAACGTGGAGATTTCCGAGTGCACGGCTCAGCGAGTTTTGACAAGTGGAGCCCCTGTAAGCACCACCCCAGTCAAGCTGTAGAACATTTCCCTCAACCCAGAGACTTCCCTCGTGCCCTCTTTGCAGGCAACCCCCCTGCTCCACCCCAGGCAAGCACCAGTTCCTATTTCTATCACTCTCAGTGAATTTGGTCTGTTCCAGAACTGCAATTAAATAAAAGCATCCAGTCTGTGTTCTTTTGCATCTGGCTTCTTTCACTCAGCATGTTTTTAAGATTCCTCCATGGCTCCTTCTTACTGCTGAGCAGTACTTTCTAGTAAGGATATGATGAATTTTGTTTGCCCATTCTCCTGCCCAGGGACATTTGGGTTGTTCCTGCCCCGAGGCTGTTATGACCACAGCCGCTGGGCCCAGCCTCACAGCTTCATCACGGGGTAGTGCACATTCCAGACGCCACTCCGAGCAAGACTCTAAGCAAGAGAAGCCCGGGGTCACGAGAAGCGTGCTCTTGCTTGCAAGACAAGCAGGAGTTTCGGGACTTCGTTTCCGGGGGTCGTGTCCTCCCAGAAAAGCACAGGTTGTGTCCCCATTCCTCCCACTGGTGAGCAGGAGGCAGACACCAGCTCTGACCTTGGCAGCCTGACCCTTCAAGGGCAGGAACATCTATGTCAGCAACATGGGCAGTGGCCACCTTTCCAGCTACTCAAAACGTTCGGATTCACGTCTACCAAGCTCCTACTCTATGCGAGGCCCCGTGCCTGCGCCGGGGTAAGAGAGGGATGACTTTGAATTTGATGAGCCTCTGACTTTGAAGTGCTCAGGGACTGGAAGGAGAAATAAAACGAGTAATAAAATATGAAACCGTAACTCAGTGTTCAACAGACACGGGTCAGCTGCTGTGGGAGGTGGCCAACGCGCTGCTCTGAGCACCGGGAGGGGAGCCCCCCGCTCCGGAAGGATGAGTCCCATCCAGAGAAGAGTACATCGGGCCAAGGGACAGATTTGGATTTGGACTTGAAACTGTTATTTGAGAATCCAGATCCGCTGCATCTCCTTGGGACACAGAATCCGTCCGTGCAGATGTTGCCATGTGTCCTCACGGCCTCCCTTCAGGTGGTCCTGAGAGTGACGTTGGCACTGAGGCTTTGAAGCTCACATCACAGACATCCAAACACAGATTACAGGTGCCGGATGGCCCTTTAGGGTCCGTTGTCCACTCTATCCTTGGGACAGATGGGGAAACTGAGACCCATGCTAAGAGAAGTTAGTTTCCCAATGTCCCAGGGCAAAAATGTGTTCCTTCTAGCCCATTCATTCTTCTGCTGTATCGGTCTGCCATTTATTATAAAATTCTTACTATATGACAGAGACTTCGTTATAATGCTGTTATCGGAGGGATAAGATTAGCACATTTCTATAGTCTCAGCAGGTGAATCTATCAGACTTTGCCTGTGAACAGCGGTTACATTTGGAGAAACATATTTTAATCCAAAAATTATCTAAACGGTGTGATAAAAACAGCCCACATTATGATACGGCCTTTGTGATTGGGGCACACTTATGTTCCGTGCGAGGTTGTTTTTTTTTTTTTTTAAGTGTTAGGCTTTTGGTTTATTTTCATTCATTTCCCTATGCACAGATTTGATGACTGTTTAATTACAGAGTGCTGTATAATCTACATTATATTTTGCTTTTTTTTTGCATAGAACAAAGCTTCCTTACTTTGGCCAAGCCACTCTGGCCTTTATAAACATTGATATGTATTGCATTACCATAAGGAGGAAAAAAGTTGTGAATATACTGACGCTCCATACTATCTTCCAAATGGTTATTAACAGATTTCTTTAAAAGAAAAAAAAGACTTGAATTTGGATTTATGCAAATTTGGTGGAAATTCATTTAAAATTAATTTGCAAATTAGATGGAACAAAGCAATGTTCATGATTCTTGCTTTGTGATTTTTTAATAATGCTGAAAGTTGGGGGTAAAAGTTTTTAATGATGCTAAAAGTTTGTGATATTTTAATAATGCTAAAAGTTGGGGGTGCTCTGTCGGTTAAGCATCTGCTTTCGGCTCAGGTCATGATCCCAGGGTCCTGGAATCAAGCCCTACATTGGCCTCCCTGCTCAGCGAGGAGCTTGTTTCTCCCTCTCCCTCTGCTCCTCCCCATCACTCATGTTCTGTCTCTGGAATAAATAAAATCTTTAGAAAAAAATAATATTAAAAGTTATGAAGTTCTTTATACATGCACAACACTTCAAATTTTTCAAAGTATCTTTTTTTTAAAGATTTTATTTACTTATCTGAGAGACAGAAAGATAGCAACAGAAAGCAGGACCGGAGGAGAGGGAGAAGCAGGCCCCCCGCTGAGCAGGAAGCTGGGATCCCAGGGCCCTGGGGTCACGACCTGAGCTGAAGACAGACACTTAACTGACAAAGCCACCCGGGGGCCCTCCCCAAACACCTTTATATCCTTTTTTTTTTTTTTTTTTGCGGGAACTTCAGACAAAATGGGCATGTGTTATCTCCATTTTGCAGATTAAGAAAAGAGAGGGCCCGAGATAAGCGACTTGTCCATGTTCACTTAGGTAATAGGTCCACGTGGCTTTCCACCAGGCGACCCTTGGCCCGCAGAGCGAGGCAGCGCCCTGCAACAGCACCTCCGGCACCCAAGTGAGACACAAAGAACTGTATCATCCACACATCAGCTCCCATGAGTTCGTCATGGGATCTGTGATCACAGAAGGTCTTAAACACGTTGTATTCATTTCTATATATCTTCTGTTGGAACAGGGCGAG
Source organism: Vulpes vulpes (assembly GCF_048418805.1). Classification (NCBI taxonomy): domain Eukaryota; kingdom Metazoa; phylum Chordata; class Mammalia; order Carnivora; family Canidae; genus Vulpes; species Vulpes vulpes. The sequence goes on along the minus strand of NW_027325799.1, from coordinate 65,102 downwards.
CCACGTAATGCAGGGCCAGTGCAGAAGGAAAGCATCGGGCCTCTCATCCAGAAATCAGGGGGAAAAGTGCCATTAAATGTGCCAAAATATGCAGCTTTTCCTTTCTTTCCGTGGTGTCTCCCTCGACTTGTTGTGATTTTTATTTGCCATTTAACGTTAAGTAAAGAGAAATTAAATATTTAAACCACTTGCATGAGTTTTCCCGTTCATCTACAGATTGTAGGGTGCTAGTTTTCAATGCAACTACCAGAGCATCTACCCCGTGGGCAGAGTTGCCAAATGCAGAGCTTCGACCTTGTCGCCCATGCGTGCATGCGTGTGCTGCTCCTTCCAGAACAGCGGAAGCACCGCTCCAGGCTCACTCGACTGCTTTTATGACATCCCACGTACCCACGCCTTCTCCTGTCCCTGTGCGCTTGGGTTCACTGCGGAGGCTGCGGGGAAGCCAGACATCGTGGCCCCTTCCCACCGCCCAGACGGCTCCCTCATGGCCTTCAGCGCGAACAGTGGCACAGGGGGCAGGCCCACAGGAGGCATGTGACGGGGCTCCCCGGGCAGCCGAGTCTCTTCGAAGCCTTCGCCTTCTTTCTGTGCCCCTCCATCCTGGTTTGAACAGAAGGCCGGCGTCTCAGGGCCAGGGCACCCTTCAGTGGCCGCACAGGGTCCAGCAGGGCCCAGCTGGCTGTGTCCACCGAGCTCCAGCCCGGTGCATGGGAGCTGCGTGGACATGCCGAGTGCACGTGTCGCCCTTGCACCCTGTTTTATTGGGCTTCTCTTATAGAGCACAAGGTCAAAGACGAGAGCAATAAGAGTGTCAGGAGGGCGACGGCACAGCTCGGAACCCCGCCCTGCAGGGCAGCGGCCGCCCCGGAGCACGTGCCCAGCACAGCAGCCCTGGTCGGAATCAGAGTCAACGCTGACCGTCCCCAGTCTGGAGGCTCTGAGGGTGTGGACGCGTCTCTCGGGTCTGAACCGTGGCCGACCTTGTAGACGAGGGCCAGGGCGTCCCCTTCCTCGCAGTGCCCCTGGAACTGATAAGGCTCAGGGAGGCGCCCGGGAGGGACACGATACCCAGGAGCTTCTGAGCTGGGCAACTGGGGTCGGGACGGAAGAGGCGGATGTGAGTCAGCCGGCTTCCTGGGCAAGGAGGAGTCCTGTCCCCGAAATGCGACCATGACCAAAGAGCAAGGAGGGAATCCAAAATGTCCCCAGGATCCAGCGGCGCCCTTCTTTCCTGCAACGTAACGTGTCCGCGAACTCCTCTCCGCGGTATGTGTGCGGTGCTCGCACCTGCGTGATGCACGGCCGGGCAGCGCGGGGCAAGTCGGGGGCCTGCGATCCGGCCGCAGTGCCTTCTCTTTCAGGTGTGTGACCACCGTTGGGTCCCTAAGTCCTCTGAAGCCCAGCTGCCTCGGCAGAGGCTGCGCACAGAGAAGCGGACCCGACGGTGTCCCCAGGCGGGTCGAAACCGAGAGCGCGCGCGTGGCCCAGTGCCCCTGCACCCCGCGCAGAGCGGTGTCCGTCACACCCGGACCCCATCAGGAAATTCCACTCCGGGGCAGAGTGATTTACAAAGCCTGCTCAGAAGTGGAGTCAATTAAGGTCAGCTTTCTATGTTGCTAAACAACAGGGGATTCTGGGTTCAGTAACGTTGAAAGGCAGGCCCAACACACCCCTTGAAACCGGGCTTTTGAGAGGGTTCAAAGCAAAGGGAAACAAAAGCCTCTCTTTGTGATGTTTTCACTCTTCCTTCATTGTCCTCTTTCACCCTCCAAGGGCCTTCCTGTAAAGAAAGGGGCTGCTAATGTGGCGAGTGGGAGTTTAAAATTGTCCTAGGCCAACAATGTTGGCACATTCTGCGGGGCCTCATTACAGAATCATCTGAAATGCTTGAGAAGTGTTTCCCACTCATTAGCATAAATAGCAGAAAAACTCTTTCACAAACAAAGCAGGTTCCATCTGCCCCCAGTATGTCCTCACCTTGACTTCAAATGGCCAGTCCCTCCCCCGGCACAATACGGGGGCGCCGGCCTCCGAGGCCCCGAGCACCCCACTTCAGAACGGCATTCAGGGAAATACCAACACGGGAACCTGCATGTTTATTCATTGGCCGCCCCCGCTTTTAATGGAGTCCCTGCCCCATTGTGGCCACTTGATTCTTTCCCAGGCCCGGAGGGAGCGGCCCGAGAGGCGGCCTGCCGCGCTGGGGCCCTTAGCAACCCGCACCTAGTGAGGGGTGGGCCAGGCTAATTAGGTTTGTTCTGCCTCTTTGGCCCGAGCCCATGTTGTCAGGTATTCCGCTCTGGGATTAAAGAGTCATTAATCAGCGGCGGCCGCCGCCAAGGGGGCTCTCGCAGTGAGGTCCCTTCCCGAGCGAGCCAAGGGCCGGCTGTTTTGCACCACTCGGTGGCCGCAGAGCACCCGCGTCCCGGGAGGCGGTGGCGGGTGGGGACCGTCATCTCCGTGTCGCAAGGGGCGCCCGGAGGCTCAGGACGGGACAGAGACGCGCCCAGGGATGCACAGCAAGTGTCCTGAGGACCCACATTAGTGCGGGATCTCACCGCCCTCACCCACACCCCGTCTGAACCCCAATCTAAGCTCTTGTGACCATTTTCCACATAACCGCTACCGTTGTACTCGTCACGTCAGGGCGCCCCGAGTTCTTAAAGGGAGAAAGGAGAGAAATCAAGGAAATCATTTTCATTCACCGAGTACAGTCATGACCTTCGGACAACGCGGGCCTGAGCTGCGAAGGTGCACTTAGACGCGGGCTTTCTCAACAAATTCAGTATCGCCAATGTGGTTTCCTTCTAATTTTCTTTTTTTTTTTTCTTTCCTCCATCTCTCTCTTTCGTAAGTGGGCTCCATGCCTGGTGTGAAGCCCAACGCGGGGCTTGAACTCATGACTCTGAGATCAAGACCTGAGTTGAGATGAAGAGTCGGGCTCGGGCCAAAGAGGCAGAACAAACCTAATTAGCCTGGCCCACCCCTCACTAGGTGCGGGTTGCTAAGGGCCCCAGCGCGGCATCATCCAGGGGCCCTTTCCTTACGATTTTCTTAACATTTTTCCCTAGTTTAACTCACTGTAAGAATACAGTATATAACACAATTTCAAATTATGTGTTAATCAAATGTTTACATGGTGGGTAAGGCTTCTGGTCAACAGTAGGCTACTAGTAGTTAAATTTGGGAGAATCAAAAGTTACACGCGGATTTCCAAGGGTGTGGGGGATCGGTGACCCTGACCGCCAAATTGTTCCAGGGTCAGCTGGACTACAAAAAGCTAGGCATGGAGGTAGGTATTTTGCATACAAGCGATTTAATATGATCTAAATGTAATTTTAATAGGACGACACGTGACAGCGCTCAGCAGCTCTTGGTTCTCACTCAACACAGCACTCTTCCTGGGTAGGTACTATCATCCCTTTCTTTTTCATGGAAAAGACAAGAAATCAAGACACGGGAAGGTTAGGTGACTCAGCCACACACAGCTACGGTCTTTCCCCACGCCAGAGGAGCGGACTTCCCTACATCCAGGAGTTCTCGCGAACTTTCGTCATCACTTACAGAAATCATAAGTTAAATGTTTAGGTCAATCATTTAAACATCAAATTATCAGGACTTATTGTTTCCCTTTTATCTCTTAGGTCTGTGATGACTTTTTCTCTGCTGCTGCTTTCTTGGCCTCTTTTCTTCCTTTAACGCACATGTATTGGGCACCTGTGATGCTGGGTGCTGGCAATACTGAGATTAAAAGGGCACGGCCGCAGGCCCCCTGTCTCATGCAGTTCCAGGAAGAGGGGCTCCTCACAAACAAGGGAATAAACGGAGCATGTAGGACACGAGAGCTCCACCCCGGAGGGGCAGGGCAGAGCACCCCAGGACAGCTGCACGCCCCGCAGGGAGGATCCACTGGCTTCTGCATGAGGGTGAATCCAGCAGAAGACCTGTGGCAGGGATTTAGACCTTGGGCAAAGAGTTTGAACTTTAATGATGTCTTAATACAGAACAAACAAAGCAAATGAAAAAATAAGACAGTCGCTAAGTCCAGGAAAGGAAATTTAATCACAGCTTACTGAAGGGCTCCGTTAGGAAGGTAACCTATATTTTCTTAACGTAAATACTGAATTTTGAATAAACCACCTTAACGTATAACAATATCGAGAAGACGTAGAATGGAGAAGGAGCGTGCATGTAAGGGGGGCTCGGCAGGGGAAGAAAGAGCTACACATGTTCCGTAGCGGGAATTCAAGAGTGAATGCTTAAAACTGAAAAATCAGAACAGAAACACAAGCATGTGAGAGACAGCCCTTGTAGAACTATTTCAAATTATTTCGCTCTCCAAATTTCTTGCGTGTTTAATTCTGATAAATATAAAAACTAAAATTAAGGGACGCCCGGTGGAGCATCTGCCTTTGGCTCAAGGCGTGACCCCGGAGTCCCGGGATCGAGTCCCACATCAGGGTCCCCCAGGGAGCCTGCTTCTCCCTCTGCCTGGGTCTCTGCCTCTCTCTCTGTGTCTCTCAGGAATAAGTAAATAAAATCTTCAAAAAAAACCCACCTAAAATTAAAAAGCTATCGAGTAATGTAAATTTTTAAACTAAGACAGTATGTTGCCAAGGGTTAACAACATCCCTGCGAGACTATCAGGTAAAGAAATATCCCAAATGTACCTGGGATGCTGGCCCTTCTGGGCTGTTCGGAGGGAGAAGGCAGCTGTGTCGGCCAGGCTCCCGAGTGGATACGGCTGGGACGTGAGCCTTGAGGAATGGGTTCCATGGAAGTCTGGAAGCCGGAGAAGGTGGTACAACACTGGGGAGATAATGCTCAGGCCCCGTCTGGTGAGGTGCAGTGCGCTGGACGGACAGTGAGCCTGAGCTGGCCTGGGTTCGAATCCCAGCTTCAGCACTTACAGGTCATGGGACTTTGGAAAGCTATTTAACCCCCCGGAGCCTCACTTTCTACATTTATTAGAAAGAAAAACAGGGGCAGTGCTGGTGGCTGCAGCCTGGGGTGTGATCCTGGAGACCCGGGATCAAGTCCTGCATCAGGCTCCCTGCATGGAGCCTGCTTGTGTCTCTGCCTCTCTCTCTCTCTGTCTTTCATGAATAGATAAAGAAATAAAATCTTTTAAAAAAAGAAAAAAGAAAAAAAAGAAAAAGAAAAACAGTATCTCCCACACAGGATTGTGTTCAGGGTCAATTCAGACATGTTTTTAAAACCTCTACTAAATACTTAACATACATCAGGCACTAAATAAAACTAGTCCTTGAACATATTACTGTCAAATCCCACAAGGTCAAGCTTTTTTCTTATTTCTTAAAAAGTCTAGAAAAATACTTTCAGAGATGACTTATTCAAAGCTGCAGAATGACTCAAAGTCAGAAAGATATGAGCACCTGTACGCAGTCTGTCGGCCTCCTCTGGGTTTAATTCCTGAATGAAACTTTCCGGGTCCGGCTTTCAGTTTGGAAAGATGCGGTTAACTCGTCCTTTAGCCATTTCCTTACATCACTGTTCCCCCCTCATTTCAAATCTTTTCTTAGATGAATGCTCGGAAAACCACACAGGCTGCCCTTGCCGTCTTTTTCCCCAGGCCCCCACCCTAAGGATCTCTGACTCTCCTGTCTCTTGGTCTCTGTCTCTGTCCCCCTCGGGCCCAGACACCAAGCTTGTCTTCCCGTCTTTGTCTGTCTGAGGCTTCAGCACCTCTGCCCTGGGGCATCCGTAAGAGCCTCCCGTCCTCCCAGCTTCCCCGCCTGTCATCGGCCCACATCAGTGTTTGTCCCAAAGACTGGAGGCTGTTTTTAAAAAAGATTTACTATTTCCATAACAAACGAAAATTTGACTTAGCCTTAGGGAAAATATCATCAGAGGCCGGCCTCCCAGACTTTCTGGGGGTGGGAATCAGCTCCCCAGAGGGTAGGTTTTAAAAAAAAATCAGGATAAATGATACTCACTTGTAGTATTTTGGAGGGGAGGGAGGAGTAGAGGGAAGAAAAAGACTCTGAACAAGAGAGGTTATAACTCAAAAGCTGCCACGCGGTAAGTAGGAACCTCCGAGCAGGATGGATCATCACTCTCCCTGGGTTTGACAAGGAGGTTGATGGGAAATCGTGACCAGACTTGCACCTGCTCTTCAAGGAGCACGGAAAGCACTGCTGGCCTCATCAAGGCCCTTCACAGCCGGGAAGGTGGGAGGGCTGAGCGGGACCAGGGAAGCCACCCTCCACAGAACTTCACCTACGCGATCCGCCCCGAAGCCGGAGATAACGGTTAGCAGTCCATCTTCCGTCCTAGCTAACACCGCACCGCACGTTACTAAAGTCATAGCTAACATTTATTGAATACTCGCCGTGAGCCAGACACCATCCTAAGAATTTTTTTAAAAGATTTTATTTATTGGGGGATCCCCAGGTGGCTCAGCGGTTTAGCACCTGCCTTCGGCACAGGGCTTGGTCCTGGAGTCACGGGATCGAGTCCTGCGTCGGGCTCCCTGCGTGTAGCCTACTCCTCCCTCTGCCTGGGTCTCTGCCTGTGTGTGTGTGTGTGTGTGTGTGTGTGTGTGTGTGTGTGTGATGAATAAGATTTATTTATTCATGAGAGACACAGAGAGAGGCAGAGATTGCTCAGGTAAAGCTAAGGACTCAGACAAATGCAGAGTCTCCCAGATGGCGGAGTTCCAGTTTGCACAAGAACGTCTTTAAAGTGTTACTTTGCACGCACTTTTCCTGAATTTTCACAAGCCTTCTGAGCAGGTGTAGATCCTTGCCTCAGGGGTTTCTGTAGAACAAGCAAAACCCACCTGAACATCAAGTCTCCTACTGTCTCTCGTAGAAGCCAAGGTGTAGAGGGACGCGGGCCCGGGAGGAGTGGTGAGAAGTTTCTCCCAGACCTGGAGGTGCCCCTGGAGTTCCGGGCAGCCTTGGTCCCTGGTGGGGGGGCGCCTCCCGGGGCGGCCTCGTGGTGCCAGGAAAGCAACCCCGGGCGTGCTCTCCGGACATGGGAGAGAGCGCAGGACAGATCCCTGGTCACACCTGGGACTCACTTCCTGTGCCATGAAGGACGGGGGCATGGAGGATCTGAGATCATTTTAAACAAAATAAAGAAAATTATTTCTTTATTTTCATTTCTTGAACAAATGAATTTGGGTACCAAGGTCCGTACCCACCACAAGATCACACACAGTGAGTAGCTGTAAGGAGGAAGCGCCCCCGTTTTGAACATCTCTTTGTTGCCTGTTGGTAGGAGTTTGGCCAAGTAGGGTTGGGGGATTGGAATAGACGCCGAAGAGGCCAAGGTTCATGCTCCCCTGCTGCACCGGAGACTACCGTGCCTCACCTTTTGCTCCCCGTTCTGCCCCTCAGCCCAGGGATAACCCACTGAGCTCGCCCTCCTGGCTCCAGGAAGTCCCAGCACGTCCTGTGGAGGGACCAGAGGAATCCGTCCCTGTGATGGAGAAAGCATCTGTGCAAATGTACACCCCACAGCCAGAGGCTCAGCCAGAAACTCTCCCCAAAGCCACTTCATCACCTTACCCCAGAGCTTGAACATTTTTTAAATTAAGAAAATATCACTTCTTTTGGAGTAGGCTTATCTGCCCTTATAATTCCCACAGGGTACTTATTCATTTATAAACTCTCTCATTGCACTTTTTATTTCCCTTTCCCCACACAAGCTGTAATGACATATTTATTTGTCATTTGTTTAAGTTCTGCCTTCTGTGTTAGTTCCATTGGGAGACGGATAATGCCTTGCCCGTTGCTATTTGCCTAGTCCATATCATGGTTTGCAGAACACAGTAGGTGCTCAATTAATACTTTTTAAAAAGAGATTTATTTATTTATGATAGACAGAGAGAGAGAGAGAGAGAGGCAGAGACACAGTAGGAGGGAGAAGCAGGCTCCATGCAGGGAGCCTGACGTGGGACTCGATCCCGGGACTCCAGGATCACGCCCTGGGCCAAAGGCAGGCACCAAACTTCTGAGCCACCCAGGGATCCCCTCAATTAATACTTAATGGAGAAAAAAAGATTTCCTGAATGAACCATGGAAGGAACACAGAGTAGTCATCGGTGGCCCAAAACTTAGTGATCACCGGGCCTAATGCCATGAGAGGGTGAGGCCCAGGGGCGCTAACCAACTTGCCTGAGACTCTAAACTTAGTTAAAAAAATTTCAGGGACCCCAGGCAGGTCCTCGAGTGACTTTCCTTTCTGTGACTCTGGCATCTTCAGTCTCTAAATGCATCATGGTTGGACCAAGATCAAGTTCTGGACCACCTGTCCCTGCACCCATGCTCGTCTCCCCTTTACTCCCTCAGGCTCACTCATCACAACACTGGCTGAGACCTCTTCTACCTACATTTTTAATGCCTCCTGTCTCCTACGGTGTCTGTCTTCCCCCAAAAGTTACTGGTTTCCTTCTTCTTGTGGGGAGTTTTATAAAATATTTATTTATTTGTTTGAGAGCAAGAGTGAGCATGCATGCATGGGAGGAGGGGCAGAGGCAGAGGGACAGGGGGAGAGAGAATCCCAAGTAGACTCTCTGCTAAGCAAGGAGCTAGACTCCGGCCCTTAGGTCATGTCCTGAGCAGAAACCAAAAGTCAGATGCCCAACCGACTGAGCCGCCCAGGTGCCCCTGGCAGTTTTATATTTTAACATGGGAGTCAAAGGCTTTAAAACATGTCCATGTTCAACAGATACTCACTAAGAACCTATAAATATGGATACCACTCCGGTACTGGGCGTACAGCCACGAGCCACAGAAACCCTCATGGAGCACACATTCTGCTGAGGAAGACAGGTAAGGAAGGTGAGCCAGTGAATAAAATTCAGACAGTGGCAAGTACAATGAGGGAAATGAAACATGGCGAGGACTTCAAGGCTGGAGGCGTGGGCTACTTTTGATGAGGAATTAGAGAAGACTTCTCTGAGAAGAATATATTTACGTTAAGGCTGAATTATGAGAAAAGGCCAGCCTGCAGAGCCTTGGTATTTCAGGCAGACGTTACTACTGTGAGATCCCAGAAGACCTGGCCAGTTGCTGGAATGCAGGGAATGAAACATGAAGAAGTCAGCAAGGTAGGCAAGGAGCGGATCACACAGTCTTGCAGGAGGAAGACTGAATTTTATTCTCTAGGTATCGGGAAGCCACTGGAGGTTTTAAAGCTGGGGAGTGGTATGATCTTTCACATTTCAAAATGACCAAAAAGCCTTGGCAGCCAAGGAGACAGTAGCAGAGGCAGGAGGCTCCTGTAGAGGTCCCACCAAGAGGGGGGCGTTCCCAGACTAGGCCTGTAGTAGCAGGAACCATAAGGAGTAACTGGACCCGGGTACATTTTGGACATGAATTGCTGTTGGGTTTGATGTGGGCCAGGAGGGAAAGTGGTGAATCAAATGTGACTCCTAGAGTGTGGCCTGAGTATGGTGGGGTGGGGTGGGGGCACATCTAGTACGCAGAAGATTAGGAAAGAAGTCAATTTGCAGAAGTGGGGTAACCAAGAGTTGGTTTGGGATGCATTAAGTCCAAAGTCTATCAGACTGCGTGGTGCCGACGCCCAATACACAGCTAGATAAACAACCCAAGGAATGGGCAGTAATCAAGAAATTTCTGAAATCTAACAGGACGCCTTGGCCCAAGGCTGGAGGCAGGAATGGGAAAGGACTCCTAGTGCCTTGCTGGTCTTGCCACCCTGCCATTGGAGAGGTGACACCCCCTTGGGGTTTCAACACAGGAGCCTCTTAACACAGCCTTCCAAGTAGAGGCCTCCAGTCTAATCTGTCAGCTGCAGGGACATGGGGCCAGTGTCATAGCACATGTGTCACGAATTATCTCGTGTTTCTGAACGGTGAAGGTCTTCCATTACATCAATGGATCAGGGAACAGTTGCAAGCAGACTTCTGTAGTTAGCAAAGAGATCCACGTTCTTTCTTAGTCCTGCTATCTACACGTCCAACCTCCAACCGTGGGGCCTCCAGGGTCTACACTAGGACGTGCGGCAGACACAGCTGTTGCCCTGCACAACCCTGTCCTCACCCCACTCCCACTTTCCCATGTGGTGACATCAGGGAGCCTTTGTGATGATCCTGGAAGTGCCAGCTGTGAGGCTCCTTAGGTGCTATAATAAATGTCCTTCTATTGAAAGCTGCTTAAGACTGGGTCTTGTTGGGGCACCTGGGTGGCTCGGTCAGTTTAGTGTCGGCCTTTGGCTCAGGTCATGAGCCCGGGATCCTGGGATCAAGCCCCACGTCATCATGGGGCTCCCTGCTCAGCAAGAGTAGTCTGCTTCTCCCTCTCCCTCTGCCCCTCCCAACCCCCCCTCAAATAAATACATTTTAAAAATCTTTTTTAAAAAAATTGGGTTGTCTCTTCCCTCTGTACACTTAGACGCCCTCAGGAGCTCACCCCCTCAGGCACAAGTCCTTTTTTCTAGCCACTGTCACATACCCCTTCATTCTGCATGTGCTGGGTACTCAATAAGATGTAGTGAAGAAACAACCCGTCCTGGTGGTGCCTGTCCTCGTGGATCCAACACTATAGTGTGGACACAGACATTAGACACAGGTAAGTGACTAAACATATTATCACAAATCGTGACTAGTGTACCCATGAAGGGAAAGGACGGGGGCTGTGAGACACGGCCTCTGGACCTGATCATCTGACAAAGCATCCCTGAGGAGGCGGCACTTAAACTAAGACCCCAAAAATGATGGGGCGCCTGGCTGGCTCAGGAGGTAGAGCATGAGACTCTTGATCTCTGGGTGGTGAGTTCACACCCAGCGTTGGGCACAGAGCTTACATACATACATGCGCACCTACATACATTAACTAACTAAGGCCTGGAAGATAAGAAGGATCCAAATGGGAAGAGGAGGCAGAGGAGCATTCAACAGGCTGGAACAGCGCTACCTGTGACATGTGCCTCCATCCCCTTGTATCCGTCCTTCCATCCCCATCTTGAAGCAGAAGCTCATGAGCATCGCATACCCTTTTTGATATGACGTAGCGTTGTCACTCTGAATCTGACTTATCTGAGAGGCAAAGGGATGTTTTTGTCCCTTCACTAAGCATCCCGAGGTTGCTAAATCCCGAGTGTCCGCACCAGCACCAAGCACCCAGCCACCATCACTGCACATCATTGACAAAGCTTTTGAGCAAATGCCTTCAAACAAACAGCACCAAGAACAATAAAATTCCTTCCTCTTTCTTTCTTTCTTTCTTTCTTTCTTTCTTTCTTTCTTCTTTCTTCTTTCCTTCTTCCTTCTTTCTGATTTTATCTATTCATGAGAGACACAGAGAGAGAGGCAGAGACACAGGAGAGGGAGAAGCAGGCTCCCTGTGGGGAGCCCGATGTGAGACTCCATTCTAGGACCCGGGGTCACGGCCTGAGCCGATGGCAGATGCTCAACCACTGAGCCACCCAGGTGCCTCCTTTTCTTTCTTTTTTGAAGGCATCTTTAGATTTTGGGGGGAATGAGAATTAATACTGGGTGATAGTACTCAAAGTTTCCCTCACACCATTTCTACCACCCTCCCTAGTGGTTGATCCTGGTCAGGAGAGCTGGCTTTGAGAAAGGGATACCAACCCTAAGGATCCAGAGCCAGGCAGGCCCTTTTTGCTATGTTTAAAAACCAGGAGAAAGATTTCAACTTGTTTTGGTAAGATGTCAACATGGAGATCTACCCAGACAAACAGACCTGGGAATGATTTTAGATTCAGTTCTGTGACCTTGGAGGTGTGACTTAATCTCTCCAAGCCTCAGGTTCCTCATCCATAAAATAAGGGTAATAATTTCTACCCCACAAGAATTAACTGTGATCATGTGTTTAAAGCACCCATCCTGACACGTCGTCAATACTCAGGAAATGTTGGGTCTCCTCCGTTCAAAGCCTGGCTCTTCAATTGCCTAATTACATCTTTTGAGGCATTCAAATGTGGTTATAGCCAGTGTACCTCAGAGAATATTTCAATTACAGGTGCCCTAAGTGGTACTCTCTCTCATTTGGAAATCCTTAATTAAATCAGCAATGGCTGCAGGCTGCTCAGGTGTGTCAGGAGAGCTCCCACCAAGCCCACCTTTCCTCCTACTTGCCTCATCAAGCCAAGTCAAGAGTCAAGGGGAACTACAGGAGAATAAAAATCCTTTACCACATAGAAAAGATTGAGCAACTCTCAAAAAGCTCTTATGCTCAGAACAACACGGGAGCCGGTATTATTACTATCCCATTACAACGGGAATGGGGAAACTGAGGTCTAGAGAGGGTAAGTAATCTCCATAAAGCCTCAGAAGTTATTGTTGCCTAATAACCCAGCGCCCCCGCCACACCACCACATCCTGACAAGGGCAATTTCATTCTTCAGTGGAAAAGTTCACCACCAGCGACTGTCCTGACTTGTTAGCAGCAGAGGATTCACCCCCCAATTGCCCTTCCTTCCCCAGACCCTCCCTTGCTCCTCATCCTGCTTTTCTAGACCAACGTCAGTTGCTCCCTTTGGTCTCAGGACGGTCCGGCTTTATTCTGGGGCTGCCTAGCATTTCTCACTGCTGTCCACGTGCCTTCGCAGGTGGCGGCAGGCTGCCGTGGAGCCCTCTGACCAAAGCTTGTGACTTCGTTCTAAGACGAGTGTGGGAAAAATCGGTCTGACCCTGATCGGAGTTTGGTTCTGGCCACGGCTCGAGGGTCATGGGCACTGGCTGCCGTGGCCCACCCACATCAGCTGACAAAGGTGAATTAAGGACCGCTCCGCTCTTCAGAAAAGGACCAGCTGGAAGAAGTGGAAAATAGGATTCCATCCTCAAAAAGTCAGGATGGAACTCAAGCAAAGCTCTAATGGTCGCATTAATTTCTCCAAAATAGAAACAAAGCGTCAGAGCTGGCAGCTGACAGAGGAGAAAAGCGGTCCATTAAGGCCGCACAGCTAGCAAAAGCAGAGCCTGCACTCGGGCCACGGGACCCCAGTTCACTCTTCTTACTGAACCATGCAGTTCACTTAGAGCCCTAAGCACGTTGGACTTGGATAATCCAGGTGATCCCTACGCACTGCTTCTCCCGCTCCACCCGCCCTTCCCAGAAAGGCGACACTGCAGAGGATGGACTTGGATGACAGGGATCAAAGTCTGTGAAACACTGACCCAGGGAGAGCTCTTTCCAGCGAAGCCTCGGCTGTGAGTGACGGCCACCTAAAACCTGCCCAGTGACCCGGGAGGAAGGGATTCACGTGGCCCTGGGTGAAACTGGGGATTCCTCGGATATACTTCTGATCCTTCCCAGCTTGTGGGATCCGCTGGGACAGGGTGAAGGAAGTGTGGACACTAGCCTGTTCTTGTTTCCGGCACCTCCACCACCATCGCTCCCCCACCCCCTCCAGGTCCTCCTTCTTCTCCTGCCTCTACCACCACTAGCACCACCTTTCCGTGTCTGTCTTAACCTCCTCCTCCTCCTGCCATCACTACCCCTCCACCCCACCTCCACCTGCAGGACCACTACCACCATCACCACCCCTCATCTCCTCCTGCACTGGCTTTGCTGCTTCCGCCTCCATTACCACTGTGACCGCATCCTACACCCCTTCTCCACTCCCTCCATTACCCCTACCACCTCCAGCAGCACCACCCCCAACCCCAGTTCTACTTCCTCTCTCACCACCTCCACACCACCAAGTCCTCCATTTGGTCCCTACCAACCCCCTACCCCACCCCTGGCACACCCACTCCACGCGGACACCAGCACCAGTCCCACCGCCCCAGCTCCCCTTCCCCCTCCTTCATCACCTACAGCCCTACACGGCCACCAGCAGCTTCACCACCACCACTGTTTTTTATGGTATTAAAATAGGTCTTCGAAATATGACTCCAAGACCTTAATGCTTTCAAAACAAGACAGGTGATCCATATTTGAATCCACAGCCAGAGTCGCTGCGATTTATCATACATGTGAAATAAAGCAGGGTTAACTCCCGCTCTTCCTGCTAATTTTTGGAAGTGCTTATCTCAACACGCAGGCTCACGGTCTCTCTCACCAGAAGGCCGTAGGTGCTCTGAACTGAGGCAGACAATGGTGGCCTTGTTGCAGCAGCCTGATATTAATAGACTTTGCCTTTTGATTTCAGCCTGGAAACACTGGCAGCAAACCAACGTGAGAGAAGAGGGGCCGTGTAGGGAGGGCTTGAAAGAGACATGAAGAAAAAACCCAGCCCAGCTTTGATCAGAAGGGGCTGGAGATGAATTGTGGTCATTTCACAGGTCTCTGGGTGGAGGTTAATGTCATTTTGAGACAAGGAAACTGGGTTAAAAAAAAAAGGGGGAAACTGAGAAGGGATGCACTTTCTGACGGAACGGGGCCACCGCGCCGCCGGAGGATCAAAGCTGCTCGCCCTGCAGAGAATGAAGGATTATTCACTTTCTATTTTTTCACGCCTGCAGCACACATGGGGATCTAATTGGTGGGGATGCGAAGCACAGACAGGCCCGAGGGGGAGGCGGCTCCGTACAGCTGCAAGCCATTACGGCGAGCGGCCGCCCCGCGCCGCTGCGGTGCCCCCTGCATGGCCTCCCGCCCCTCTGACCTCGGGGCACCAGCTCCCGTCCGAAGACCCCCGGGGCCAGGGCCCGCGAGGCAGAGGCGAGGCTCCGGGAGGGCGCCCCCCGCCGCCTGGCCCCGCCCCACCGGCTAGGCCCCGCCCCCGCCCCAGGCCCCGCCCGCCCCCGCATAGGCCCCGCCCCCGCCTTCCAGGCCCCGCCCCGAGGCCCACCCCACGCCGTCCAGGCCCCGCCCCCATAGGCCCGCCCCCGCCGTCCAGGCCCCGCCCCGCCGTCCAGGCCCCGCCCCCGAGGCCCGCCCCCTCCCCCCCTCGGGTCTAGGCCCGCGGTCCAGGTCTTCCCCAGCGCGGTCCGCAGGTGGACAGCCCGGGCCCCTCCCCGGAGGGCTGTTGTCTCAGTGACACCGGGGGAGACCCAGGCCCCCGGGCGGTGTCTGACCGCGGGCGCGTGGCTCGGCCTCCCTGCCCTCGAAGGTGGGGTGCGGGCCTCGCCCCAGCGTGCCCCGAGGATGACCTGGCCTGGCCTGCTCGCAGTGAGGCGCGGATCCTGTTGGTGGTTAGCGCAGAGCACGCCCCCCCCAGCCCCCTGCCAGCCTCCCGATCGGCCCTAGGCCCGCGCCCCAGGCTCCCCCCTCCCTGGAGAAAACTGCCCTGACTACGGGTCTGTAAGTCTGTAGGACCCCGGGCTCCCACCTCGTCTTAGACCTGTCCCCGGCCATGTCCTCCTGGCTGCCAGTCTCCCCTCCTCCCCGCCATCGCCCCCCTCGCCCCCCTCCATTTCAAGGGCCAGTTCTCTGCATACGTGAACCTATGAAACGTGAGCTCAGCCATTCACGTCCGTGGTGGAAACTGAGGCAGCTCCCGGGGTGTCCTTGCACGGCCCCTAAGGAATGGTTTCCTTCTCCCGTGACTTGACGCACCCTTCGGGACTCAGCTGAGCCACTTAGCACCTCTTCCAGGGAGCCCCTCATTGCAGGATCAGGGCCTCTGCACGGCCAGAGACCCAGGCAGAGGGAGAAGCAGGCTCCGTGCAGGGAGCCCGTCGCGGGACTCGATCCGGGACCCGGGTCACGGCCTGAGCGGGAGGCAGACACTGAATCGCTGAGCCACCCAGGGACGCCCCCAGGACTGCATTTTAATTCATCCTTGTACTCCCAGCATGTAGGATGGTTAACTCAGTGCCTGGAAAAGAGCAGGTACTCCATAAATATATTTTAAACTAATTTATGGCCATCTGCTGTTATTTATTTGTCTCCAGCCCAAATTATCCGATGAAGTTGAAATCATTTGGTGAGATAGAATGTGTCTGATTCACTCTGTGTTCCACAGGATGCTCGGCACATAGCGGAGCCTCAGGGAAGAGTTGCTAGTTCGGCTGTCTGGCGCTAGTAGCAATGATACCCCCGCTGTGTCTGGCTTGTTTAGCGCTATTTTGTCATCATCTAGAGCAGAGCTTTGCACATAGGTGCTCAATAAATGCATTTTGAATGGATGAACAGTGTGGCGTGGTAGGAAAAACACCATTCCTGGTTGGAGGCCCTGGGTTCTAGAGGTAACAAATTCAAACTTAATGAGGCCAAAAGAGAACCCTTTTTCTCCAGAACTTCACTCCTTACCCCTAAAGCCCAGCAAACATTCCCCACCTTGATAAATGGTGCCGCCATCCATCCAGTTGCTCAGACCAAGATCTAAGAGTAATATTCGATTCATCTGTTATCTTTGGGTCCCACACTGAATCCACCAGCAAGTTTTATAAACTCTGGTTCCAAAATATAGCCAACCTCTGACCATCACCTTGACTACCACTGCTCTCATTCACACTGCTGTGCTCTTGACCTTGCAACTGCCCTCCCTGCCCAACACATACACACACACACACACACACACACACACACACACACACAGTGTATCTTTCCATTTTACCACCATGGTCTTTCTATCACTGCAATGCCTTCCCACTTAGAATAAAATCCAAACACCTCACAATGCTGTACAAACCCCACACCATCTGGCCCTGCTGCCCTTTCCAGCTTCCCCTCCTACTAATCATCTCCTTCCAACCACACTGATCTTTTTGCTGTTCCTGGAAGATTCAGGATTGTTCTTACCCTAGAACTTGTTATTCCCTCTTGAAAGAGAGGCCCTTGAAAGCTCTGCCCCCAATGTTACCCTTAGCCCAAATATCACGACCTCAGTGAGGCCTTCACCAACCCTACGCGTGGTAGTTCATTTTATGTGTCAGCTTGACCAGGCTACAGGGAGCCTAGATATTTGGTCAAATGTTATTCTGGGTGTGTCTGTGATGAGAATAACACTTGAGTGGTTGACTGAGTAAAGCAGAGTGCCCTCTGCCACTGCTTGAGCTGATATATTAGACTTTTCCAGCCTTTGGACTCAAACTGAAACATCGACTCTTTTTAGATTTTGAGCCAGCTTTGAAGCAGGAACTTACACTCTCGACTCTCCTTGTTCTCGGGCCCTGGGACTCAGACTAGAACTATACCATCGGGACTGTGGGTCTCCAGCCTGCCAACTGCAGCCTGTGGAATTGGGATTTTTCAGCCTCCATATTTTTGTGAGCCAATTTCCTATAACAAATATATTGTACATTTATATTTTGTGATTCTCTTTCTTGGGAGAATCCTGACTCACACATTAGGTAAAGCTGTATCCCTCCACCCCACCCCCATGAAGTCTTTTATTTGCTGACCTGTTTGTATTTGCCTCCCCTCAACCAGAATGCAAGCTCCTCCTTCATCACTGCTGTCTATCTCCAGACCAGTGCCTGGGACACAGTGAGTACTCAATAAATAACAGTGGACTTACTTTTTGCCTCATTAGCCACATGAACTTGGGCAAGTCATTTGACCTGTGAGCTGGTTTCTCTGTCATTGGAGTAGGGATGACATTTTGTCTGCTAACCCCAGAGCTGTTTGGAGGGGCCCTAGGTAGATGGCTGTAAGAGTGCTCCTTACAAACACGGGAAGTTTTCCTGGGCATGATGGGGTCATGTATGGTCATCCTTGCACCGTCTTCCTCTCCTTTTACTTCCCTGCCCTCTACAGCACTTTGCACAGAGCAGATACTTAGTGGTGTTTATTTTCAACAATTAGATAAATCATTCCATGACTATCTCAGGTTTTAATCAATTACATTAATCATAGCAACATTAAAAATGCTGACAATCTTAATACCTAAAAATCATTGGTCAGAAAAGGATGAAGGTTGGGGGAGGGACAGTTGAATTGGCTGAATCGTGTTGAACAAGATCAACAGGAACCTTAACAGAGCTTCACAGTGCACAACGAAATGGGCTTCCTCTTACTTGTTAATGGGCAATATATTGGTACAGCCACTTTGGAAAGCAATTTGGCAATATACATCCAGACGTATCAAAGCTTTCATACCATTTAACTTGGCAAATTCTCTTCTAGAAAACAACCTTAGGTGTTTCCTTGGAACACAGACACTGAGACTTAAATATAGGAACTAAAATTATGAAACTCTGAGAAGAAAACAAAGGTGTAGATCTTTGCAACCTTGGCGTAGGCAGTGGAATCTTAGATATGATACCAAACAAACACGTAACCAGAGCAAAAGTAGCTAAATTGGACTTCATCAACATTTAGAACTTTTGTGAATCAAAGGACATGACCAAGAATGTGAAAAGGCAATGCACAGAATGGGAGAAGATATTTGGATTTTTCTACATAAAGGAGTTTTTATCCAGAATATGACTTTACAAAGTGAATTTATGAGACGTGAATTGCATCTCAATAAAACAGTTATTTAAAAAGTGTTCACAGGGATTGCCTGGGTGGCTCAGTCGATTAAGCACCGGACTCTTGATTTCGGCTCAGGTCATGATCTCAGGGGTCATGAGATCGAGCCAGCTTGGACTCTGTGCTCCTTGAGATTCTCTCTCTCTCCCTCTGCCCCTCCCCCTGCTTGCACATTCTCTCTCTCTCTCTCTTCCTAAGATAGATAAATAAATTTTTAAAAGATAGTGAAATAAAAGGGGTTCATGGTAGCATTACTTATATTAATGACAAAGGAGACATTCGAACTGTCCTCCTATAAAAGAATGTTAACTAACTTGTAATGAATGTATTTGATAGAATATTATACAGCCGTCCAATTCTATGCACAAAACCTTATAATACCATACAGAGTGAGCATGAAATACTATTAAGTAAGACATAATCAGAGCCACATAGTTTTCCCATCATACCTCTCAGGCTTATCTTTAGGTCCGGAGGAACACACACCAAACTGAACAAACGTTGGCTCTAGGCAGTGAGATGTGACGATCTCTCCCCCTTTTCTCTACTTTTCTGTATTTCCTAAGCTTTCTTCACATAACATGTATTATTTTTAGAATAAAATTAATTTTCCAAACTTCCTAGCTGTGGTAGATAACTCCAGCCTCCAGGTTTCCTTCTGTGAGGAGAGCCGGCCGCCCGGGCCTGGCTGGCTGAGCGCCGGGCAGCCTCTGTACAAGCAGGAGCCTCTTCTTTTCCTGTTTTACGCTGTGCTCATTTTTTTTTTTTTTTGACCCATTGTCATTTCAAAAGTGGCATGAAGTGATTCAGTCCCCAGGCCAGAGTCTTTCCTTTGTCTGCCCTCCCCTGACTATTTATTTCCTTTTCCATCTGGTGGTGGCTGCCCTTCAGGCGGTGACACCAATGATGTTGTTACAGGTGTCGGCTCACTCCGGTCTCATTTGCTCTGGAAAGAATTCTGGTTGGATCAAATGCCCCTGTGGAAACTCAAGCTGAATTGTCTTCATTTTCTATCATTTTATTTTAACATCCCAGCGGTCCCTGCCAGTCGGGGTCTCCACCGGCGATTCAGCCATTCATCAATTTAAAGCATGGCCAGAAAGTTCTGGAAAGCATCCAACTCCACAGAAGAAATCAGTTCTTTCCTTTTTATTTTTCTTTCAAAGCAAGAAAGAGTCTGCTCATCTGGAAACAAGGGATAATGACTTTTGAGTCAATTGGGAAGCTGCTTTCAGGTAGAAATACTCAACTTTTTGGTCACAAACCAAAAAATTACCCCACATGAGGTACCAGTGCTATTATTGAGAAACTGGTGAGGTCGTCTTTTTTATTTAATCATTAAATGTACGTATTGTGAATTGTATTTCTCATTTAGTAATAACAACACTGATAACATGACAGAAGAACTCTCAACAACCCATGGTATTATCCCCATTCTACAGGTGAGGAAATGGAGGCACGGAGAGGTTGGGTGCGCCTGCCAAAGTTCACACTAGTCCTGCGGAGGTGGGATTTGAACTCGCCATCGCTGCTGTCCTCCATCTTTCATTTACAAACATACTGAATTACCATCAGGCCAGCAAACAGCCAGACTTGAGGATTAAACGAGCATCAGGGCCATAGTAGGTAACTTTCCAGGAAGACAAAGTTCGCTTTCTGGAGTTGGAGTGATGCTGCTCCAGGTTTCTTCCCCTAATGGGAACTCACTGGGGTGCTGCATGGGGAAGCAGAAGAAAGGACATAGAGGGGCCCTTGTTGGCCTAGGCCTAGCCACAGCAGGGAGTCCAGAGCATTCCCAGGGAGGCCCCCCTGGCCCCTGGGGGGGACAGTCACTGTTTTAGAGAACAGCCGCAGCACCCTGAAAGGAGAAGAATGCTGAGCCACATCATACACCTCTGGGGATATTGGTCCCACTGTGGCGCATGTGAAAGACACCCTGGGGCATATCCTCTAGATGTGAGTGGTGCCCCTGGGTTGTGCAATGTGGATGCTTATCCCTCGGTTTTCTGAAGGAAGTCTCTGAGATCCTGTGGAGATAGCTGCTGAAAACCTGCCTGGTATGCCAGTGCAGACATTCCTGCTGCAGCTCATGAGTACGGCCTGTCCGTGTGGTGGCCAACCGCTCCTCCAAAGGCGGGGAGCATTCCATTGCGCCATGGGTTCTCCTCAAAGAAATCTTATCTCACCTGGCCTTTCACATTTCCAGACTCCTTTTATTTTGATAAACATCTGCCAAATGTTTCTCCTCACATTGCTATTTTTCACAAAGAATCAAAGGCACTGTGTGTGTCTCAATCTTCTGGAACCCAACCCTGGGTTCTTACCCTGCCTCTTCTCCATCTTGAATGGGCCAGAAAGTATTGTGGGGCTTCACTTTCCGTGGTTTGTATGTGTAAGTCAGCAAATGTGCTTTTGCACACTCTACTTGCTCCTGCCCCTTCATTCTGAGGCAGAAATCCCTGTACTGGACAGTTACTGCCACAGTGTGGTCTTTAGACACCCTAAGACTCTCCACCTGGATACTCACTGCTTATTCCTACTCTGCCTCTGTGCGGGTACCCCACGGTTCAGAGTTAGTTGAACCAAGATTAAAAGTAGCAACATATACAACCCAGCCCAGCTGGTCTCCTTTTACAAATGTCATGCCACTTATAAAAGTGTTTTGGATGCATCAGAAAGTGCCGCTGAGGACCAGATTAGAAGGGCCCCATGTTTTGTTTAATGCTCTGTTGTCACCATCTTGAAGTTCCTGATAATTTTTGAACAAGGAGACGGATTTTCATTTTGCAATAGTCCTGCAAATTAAGTAGTTGGTCCTGCCACTGCCTGCTATTGCCACAGTCCCCATCTCCTCCTCACCCCCACCCAACTCCAACCTGCTCCACGGTTCTGGAGCTGAGAGTCTTGGTTCACAGTAGAACTTTGAGGTTTGGTTCTTGTAGCTTTTATGTGATATTTATTATTTTTTTTTCTGATGAAGAGTCTTTTTTTTTTTTATGAAGAGTCTTAGACCAGCAACGTCCCTGTAAAATACAAAGATCATCATCCCAGTTCTGCAGGTGAAAGAGAGAGAGATCCATGGCTTTAGCCACAGCCCCAGAGCTAGGTGAGAAGAGCTACAGCTCTAGGACTTGCAGAAGAAGAAATTGGTTTTATTAGGTGAGGTGAAGAGTGAGTGTTTTGTAAAGTGTCAAACTAAATAGTTCCTACAGTTTGCCCGTATAGGAAAGTATTATTGTGGTCCTCCAGCACCCAGAGAAAGGCAAGCTGCGATCATTTTCTAGAAGGCTGAGGGTTCCAGGCAAATGAGCCACTTTTGTGAATCTAGCTTGCGAAGTACTGCCTGACAAGAAAGCATAATTCTTATGTCTGCAAGGGGACCTTGAGATGAGGAATCTGGATGTGAGTGGCTGTCCCAGAGGCAAACTCCCTAAAAGATAAAAGAGGAATTTGTAGCTGACGCACTATTTTGAGATCACAACGGGTCAGAGTGAGAGGCAGCATTTCAAAGTGTGCTGATGATCTAGGCCTGGAAAACCCCTAAGTCAGGGACTGCCACAGACAGGACTGTGTGCTTTGACAAACACTGCGGGGAGATTTGGGGCAAGTGATCTCATCTCTCTGAGTCTGGTTCCCCTTTTCTAAACTATGATACCTATTAGTACTGACCGCATGGGGTTAAGAAGAATAAACAAGTTTTTACATTAAAAGCTGTAAGAACAGTACATGGCATACTGTAAACATATAGGAAGTGATGGTTGTTATCAGTAGTAAGAGGAGCCCTCCTAAGACAACAGAGGATGCAGGTAAAGACTTCAAGTTTTCTAAAAGTTTTTCTCAAGCCATTTCCTTTTCAGCTTTGCCCCACTGGATCCCAGGGTCCTTACTCCCAGCACATGTTCTTTCAAGAGGGCATCCTGGGAAGAAGAGAAACTACTAACTGGGGGGCTAGAGGGAGGAACAGGATACAACCTATGACATATTCTTGCTAAAAAAGCCAAAAAATTGATTCTGGGCAGCCCTCTAGATGTAACTGCCAATATACAGAAAATCTAGGGGACAGAGAAACCACAACCATAAACAAAGTATAGGACTGCATTCAGCAAGATCCATACTGTGGCGAGCCTCTATAGGGCAAGTAACTTAGTTTCTTCAAATAGCAATAAAGAACAAACAAAATGCAAGAAAAAATAGAGGAGGAAACCTATGGATTAAAGCAATCTTAAGCAGTCCTGGTGGCTCAGCGATTTAGCGCCGCCTGCAGCCTGGGGTGTGATCCTGGAGACCCGGGATCGAGTCCCACGTCGGGCTCCCTGCATGGAGCCTGCTTCTTCTTCTGCCTCGGTCTCTGCCTCTCTATGAATAAATAAATAAAATCTTAAAGCAATCTTAAGAGACCTGTCCAATTACAATATATGAACCAATTACAGTATATGAACCAATATGTAAACCAATTACAATATATGAACCCTCTTTGTATCCAATTCAATAAGAAATTTTTTTCATGTTTAAGACAACCAGGGAAGCATAAACACTGAATAGTCAATTATATTGAGGATCACTGAATAACCATTGAAAAGTTTGAGGTGACCTATTGGTTTTATGGTTAGTGTTTTTGGAATCATCTCTGTCTTGTGGAAATACAAAATGAAATGCATGTACGTGTGATGTCTGGGCTTTGCTTCAGAAGAATCCAGGGAGTGGAGGGGATCAAGATAAAGCAAACTGGCCAAGAATTTAAGAATCCATAAAGCTGGGCAATGGATATTTCTGTGATTTTATAATAGTATTCTTGTTACTCTTATACATATTGAAATATTCTATAATAAAAAGGAAAAAGGGGACACTTGAGTGACTCAGTGGTTGAGCATCTGCCTTCTGCTCAGGGTGTGACCCCGGGGTCCCGGGATCGAGTCCCGCATCGGGTCCTCACAGGGAGCCTGCTTCTCCTTCTTCCTGTGTCTCTGCCTCTCTCTGTATGTCTCATGAATAAATAAATAGCATCTTTTAAAAATAAAATAAGTAAAAAAGAAAAGGAAACCCAGTTGTGTGTGTGGGTCTGGTGAAGAGATGGTCCCCGAGGAAAGTTTCTGCCTGGTTGAGACTGTTGCCATGGAAAAGTTTAGGTGAGTTGCCTCTTTTTGCCTCTGTTTTCTTACGTATAGAGCAGAGATTGGATTGTAACACAGTCCTTGTGGCGCTGCTGTGAACCCTGAAGGACTAGTATAAGGAAGCATATACTACGTGGCCCGAATCACAAGGTATGTGCCATACAACACCTGCTATCACTGTAGAATGTGAACTATCCTGAAATACCTCACTGCATCAGCCAAAATTAAATCTCCAGAGAACTCAGAACTTCACGGGCCACCTTCATAGATGCCACCTCATTTGAACTTCACCGGGGAAATACTAGTCTTACTCCCATTGGGCAGGTGGGAAAACTAAGGCTCAGTCCGTGGCGATGAAGCTAGTTAATGGCCAAACCTGCACCAGGGTCAGATGTGTGACTCCATCTCACGTCCTCTCCAACCGACCAGGGCTGCCCTTTGGAGATGAGTCAGAGGCTAAGATTAGATATTCAGCTTTACGTCACCGAAAGCTTGCTTTTGTCTCTGCATGTTGTGACCAGCATCCTCTTTCCCTGGCCGTGGGAGGCCAAGCACGCGCACATGGAGCTAGTGGGTGGCTCATAGCCCCAGCCTGGCCTTGAGGAGGGCGATGAGCTTAGGCAACCCTCCCAGGTAGAGTCTGGCCAGCCAGGCCTCCCTCCTGCGGTGAAGGCGCCTGTCGCGGCTAAACACTGGGTGGGCTGGAGCACGGGGCTGCCAGCAGGGCTAAGGAAATGCGGCAGACAGGAGCCACCCCAAGGCCGCAACTCGGAGAGGAGACTTCCTCCATCTCCAGGGGCTGAGGGGCGGGCCAGTGGGTCCCAAAACAGTAGTCCAGGGTGTCGAAACCAGCTTCTCTCAGAGGGAGAAACCCCTGGTGGTTCCTCATAGTGATCTCTTCCAAGAACAGGCCCGGAGGCGCTGGGCTCCCTGAGTGTGCATCAGTAATAATGAAGCCTACCACTTCTCGCACGCTGGCCTTGAGCCAAGCACAATAGCCGTATTTCTCGTTCAGACATTCCTCGTTCACAACATACTGCGGAGCAGGTATTTGTTTTTGTTCAAACAATGCAGAAGTTTAGAAAGTAACTCTTGAAAACCCCCTCCGCGTCACCATCCTGCCCTCCGGAGGTAGGCATTATTTCCCGGGCTGTGTACCCTTCCTGACATTTGTTGATACCCTCATCCTCTTCATACAGGCACACCCACTCATGTGTCTGGCACACACTCACACACACACCTTGTTTTTATGAAAATAGGATCATACCGTCTTCAGCAACCTGCTTTTTCCATATATTCATCAATTTTTTTTCCAATCCTGTGCATATAAACATGTGAGCAATTCTTAGAAAACCTGCAAGAAATATTCCTGTGTGTCTCTAAGAGAAAAGTACGTATTGTTTAGAGCACACCCTTCTAACCCCTGAGTTCACTTTGCAGCCCTGTACGTTGCAGGGAACAGAAAACCCCACAGGGGCTCTTGACTATGGACACACACATGAGCTGGACAACCTCGCCCTGTGCGAGCAAGGCCAGTTCGTTGTGTCCACTCAGAAATGCATTTCAAGATTTCCAATCTGCAGGTGTCTGTTTTATGGATTCTCCTTTGAACCAATTGTGACGTCTCTCTGGTTCATTCTATAGTAAGCTAAATCCAATCTTTCACAGATGTAGATTTGTTACCTGCTTGAGAGCTGTGATTTTACCTCTCTTGAGCATCCTCTTTGACGGCACGCATCGCTTTCTTTACTGCAGAGATGGGGAAATTGAGATTTGGAAAAATAAGCAAATGCTCACAGTAATACTATTTAACCCTCTCCTCAACCTATGAAGTGGGCGTGAGCCTTGTTGTCCCCACCCTACAGAAAGAAAAGCAGGCTGCACACAGAGGTCGAGCAGCCAAAGTGAGACGCAGAGCCGGGCACCAGGACAGAAGCTCTGAGCTGCTCCTCGTCCCTCCCAGATCCTTTTCTCTGTGTTTTGATAAACTGAAGCCACCCCCCGTCTACCATTTGGATGATTATCAGTAGGCTCACATTGCCAGGAAACTTTGGTCTTAAAAGTTGCTAGAGGCAGCGTATTCGTTTCCTGGGGCTGCCCTGCTCGAGTGCCACAGACTGGGTGGGTTAAACCAGCAGAAACTTCTCTCGGGACCTGGGAGGCTAGAAGCCTGAAATCAAGGTGTTGGCAGGGCCGCGCTCCCTCCGACGGCTCCGGGGGAGAAGTGTCCCTTGCTCTGCTAGCTTCTAGGGCTTTGCCCACAGTCCTCGTGTTCTTTGGCTTCTGGATGCGTCTTCCCAGTCCTCCCTCCTCACATAACATTCTCCTTGTCTGCCTCTGTATCTCCACATCATCCTCCCTCTGTGCCAACTTGTCTGTGTATCCAAAATTCCCCTCTTATAAGGACAAGTTGTGCTGAATCAGGGCCTGCCTACAGATCTCATCTTAACTTGGTTAAATCTGCAAAGACCCTATTTCCAAGTAAGGTCACATTCCAGGGTGCCTAGGGTTAGGACTTCAAATTATCTCTCTTAGTGGGGGTGGAGGGGACACAGTTCAGCCCATAAGAGGTCAACCCCTCCCAAAGTGTCTTCCGCATATGCTAGTCTCTTGAGAAGCTCTATAGGGGAAAGGTTCCTGTGGTCTCGGAAGACCCTGCACCCTGTGACGATTCTCAGTGGTCATAAACATCCTGAAAAGAGCTGCAGTGAGGAAACCTGTTGACTTTGTCGAGGTTGGCAATCCCAAGCTCAGGTGAGCATGGACGTTCTGGGGTGTGGTGGCGGCTGCTGTTTTAACAGTGTTCTGGGGAACTCGCTTGGGGAAACTCACGTGGTGCACACGACCTTGAGACCAACGGGATCTAGACTTGCACAGTGACCTCACTATTCCCTGGATATGTGACCTTGGGCAATTAATTTTCCTCCTAAGTCTATAATATAGGAGTGAAAATTCCTAGTCACTTAGGGTGGGTTGACTGATAAAACAGGCCGAGCCCCAAAAGCATAACAGCTTGGAAACAATAGGGCAGAAGTTTATTTCTTGCTCAGGACCAGGCAGGGAACACACTGGCAGACCTTCTTTCTGTACACAGGACTTCAGGAGCTGTTTTAAATCTGTGGCTTCCAAGGGCATCTGGGCGTGGTCCCCTTCCACCAGGCTGAAGAAGTAGGGCCTGGAGGGTGCTTCTGGGGAGGTTCCCATGGGCCAGGCTTTGTGTGGAGCAACTCACTTCCATTCACATGCCACCGGTCAGAACCCAGTGCCAGGGCCACAACTAACTGTAAAGGGGGTCGGAGAATGTGATCCCCCCCCCCCCCCGGCGGGGGGGGGGGGCAGTTATCTCCCAGCAGGAAGTCGGCCCCAAAGAAAGGGAAGGAGCAACTCTGGCTGAGAATCAGCGGCAGTCCCTGCCACACTGACCTCGCAGGTGAGTTCTGAGGATTAAGCAGCACTTTTGACCTATGCAAAGGCCTTAGCATCACACAGAACTGAATTAATGGCAACGGTTTAAAATGAAAAATACAAAAGGGAAACGCCTTGAGAGGTGAAATAGGAGGCAGGCTTGGGGCACAAGCGGAGTGTGGGGCCCTCCTCCCGGTGGCTGCTGTCTGCTGCGTGGCAGGGAGAGGGGAGCAGAGGTCCTCAGAGTGTCATTCAACGCAGAGCAGCTCTCCCTCCCCACTGCTTCCTTTCCAGCCAGATGGAGGAGCGTGTGCTCCAGAGTCTTGACAGGCTCGCGGCTTCCCGGCGGCCCCCAGGACTGCAGACCCCACCTCCCTGCCGTCGCAGGGCCCGCTGAGGGCTGGGCAGCACGCCAGGCCCCCTCGGCAGCCCCGGAGCGCGCCAGCTGCAGACTCTCAAGAAGCAGGAGGGAGGGATGGGGCTCTCACCAGGCTTCATCCTGCTCCCGCCTCCCGGCTACCTGGCCACACAACACAGGCCAGAAGTCAGGGCCTCGCGCCTCCCGCCCCCTGGACTCCATGGGTCCCCAGGGTGCTTCAAAGGATGCACGTTTCCTCTTTAAGTCCATTAATTATTAAACCAAGCGGGCCTCGGATCACGTCCCCAGCCCCTCCACAGGAGCTCGGTTCCCACAGATGCCTCTCGCGGCCCCTCCCCACCTTTCCTGAATGTAAATAAGCTTTCCAAGCTGCCATCAGTATGTACACACAGCTCTGCTTTGGACTCCTCCCGCTCTGCTTTGTGTACACTTTCCCATGGATCTGGGGCTTCCTGGCGTGGAGTAGCTCCCAGGACTGCACAGAATATGGAAGGCATATTGTGTTTTAGAATCTTAATACCCAGAACATCTGGGTGATACTCAGACAACTGGAGAGATTCTTGCTGATGCTGCAAGTCTCCGAGAACAAGTTCCCTTGCAGACAAAAAATGCTGGATTTTGCATCTGTTCGTAAGAACATGGGTTTTCTCAAACACAGTGGACTGCAGGGTGTGACAGTTAGCGATTTCTTCCCTGGAAGTGGCATGACCTGCAGGAGTTCCCGTTGGCTGGAGTTGCGAGTACAGCCCAAATTTATTGGTTTTGATTCCTGCACCGTTCTCTGCGTAAATTAAAATGTGACATTATTACACCCTCCAACAGCCCACTGGTGACCTTTAGCACGCTCCCCCCTCCGCAGCCATTATTCAGCATAATTTGACTGGTTTCAGGCAAGTTGGGGGAGTGGGGAGGGATGGGAGGGGGCAGGGGAAGGCAGAGTCCAAATTAGAAACAGATTTAAAGAGCATTTGCAGGGAATTAGGCAGCGAGCCAGGAGCGCTTGCTGGCAGCATGTGCAACCTCTCTTTAGGGACTGTCAGCTCCTCCTAGGTCTCCACAGCGGATGTTTCCCGGCCAGAGCGCAGCTGGGTTTCAGTTGTCAAACCCACAGCCAAGACATCTGAGAAGGGGGCGGAGTGCCTGTGTGCACACGTGTGTACGCGCCCAAGCCACATTCACACACACACAGGCACGCACCCGGCCCCGAGGACACTCCCAGCACAGCTCCACACGCGCACACCTACAAGTAGGTGCACGCGGAATTGTCCACACACCCCGGCACACAGAGGCATGCACAGGTGCAGGTGCACACGGACAGAATCAGGAATCACAGATTTGGGTTAACTTTTTTTTAAAGATTTTATTTATTATTTGTGCGTGAGGGAGCACAAGCAGGGGGAGTGGCAGAAGGAGAGGGAGAAGCAGATCCCTACTGATGCGATGATGATGATGATGATGATGATGATGATGATGATGCAGGCTCTATCCCAGGACCCTGAGATCAAGAGTCCAAAGGCAGATGCTTAACTGACTGAGCCACCCAGGCACCCCTCCCAACACTTCCTGAGAGGAATTCCAGAACAAGTTTCTCAATCCACATCCCCTCCCCCATCCCCAGAAAGGCTGTGTGATGTTGGCTTAGCTCTCCAACCTCCCGACTTCTGGGTCTGCAACTCTAAAGTGTAAATAAGGCAGCTGTGACCATCAGACTGAGATAGTAAAGGTGAGCACTGGGGTAAACTCTGCAGGTGTATTCTGACGTGAAAAGTGGTGAGGAGAGTGGTCGTGGTTGATAGTGACAAAGATAACTAGCCCTTGGTTCACATCCTCTCTAAGGTGTTCGCTGACTTGATTCTTACCTTGTCACGGAAGAGTGAGAGGTGCTTTGCATCACCTGGGGGATGGGGGCAGAGAAGGACCAAGGGCCCCTGTGGCCCGAGGAGGGGAGGGCACACACAGCTCCAGGCATGCACCTCTCTGTGGCTCTCCACTGGCTGGGAAGCCTGGCTGGGGGCTTGTCCTTCAGGGCACTCTGCTCTCCCATCTCCCTCCCTCTGTGTGCCAGCTAATACTGCGTGGCCCTTCACACCATCTCCTCCTCCATCCATACTCCTGGTGAGGAATAGCTTCCCTTTTCCCTTCTCCCTCCTTACCTTTGGGGCTTCTCTCCCATCCTCCTAACTCCCAGAGCTCCACCCACCTTAAGTCCCTCCAACTTCTTTTTTTTTTTTTAAGAATTTTATTTTATTTTAATTTATTTATGATAGTCACAGAGAGAGAGAGAGAGGCAGAGACACAGGCAGAGGGAGGAGAAGCAGGCTCCATGCACCGGGAGCCCGACGTGGGATTCGATCCCGGGTCTCCAGGATCGCGCCCTGGGCCAAAGGAAGGTGCCAAACTGCTGCGCCACCCAGGGATCCCAAGTCCCTCCAACTTCTGATCAATCTCACCCGCTCTTTCCTGGGAACCTACTATGTACAAAAACAGCCTTTGTTCTGGGCACTGTGGGACTGGGGGAGGGTGGTAACATTTGAATCCAATGTCACCCTTGTCCCAGAGGTTTCACAGCCCAGCAAAGGTATCGGCCTAGCACAAAACACCCTAAGGGACCTAGTTAGAAAAGTGCCAGAAGAGGGCACAGCACTGGATAGACTCTGGGAGGTCAAGTAATACTAAAGCGCAGCCTACTGTGCAGGTCAGGACACTCTATACCAAGTAACCCGATGTTGGGCAAGAACCGGAATGGGTGATGCCAATTCCAAGAAACAAATTCCATGTGGAGCTGGTCCTGAGACTCAGATACCCCACTGCATATCAGAGTGACTAGTGCCAAACATCAAATGGATTGGGTAGGTGGGTGGGGATTGCAGGAGACGCCAGGGCGGTAAGAGGTTAGGTGCAGAGGCAGGCTTTCCTAGACCTTCATGTAGTCAATAAATATTAGAGGAGCACTTCCTCTGCATTAAATGCCTGGAGTGCAATGGTAAGTAAAACACAGACTCTGCTTCATGGAGCTTAGTGTCAAGTAAGAGAATAACTGGTATACAAACAGGCAATCCAATGCAGTGGGATATGTGTTCTATGGGAACAGGCTGGGTGTGTGGGGCTTTGGGACACAGAGGAGCCATCTCATTCAGACAGAAGGACAAGGGGCTTCCAGACAGGTGGGAATATAAGGGGCCGAAAGGAGTTCAGGTAAAGAGGAAGCTGAAGCGAGTGCAGAGGTGAGACTAGACTAGAGAGCTCATCGTGGAAGGTCTCACTCTCTCAATCATTGATTCAATAATATCATAAACAGCCACCTGCCAGGCCTTATGCTGGACGCTGAGACTGTGTTGGGGAGCTAGACAGGCACAGGAGGGTGGTGGAGGGGAATTCATAGATTTGGGAAATTGACCATCAACTTTGTTTGAATGATGGAGGAAAGGGAGGGGTAAGGATTTAAGTTGATTCTCTGGGTTTCTAGATGGGTGTTGAGGAGGATGTGCCCTTCCCTGCAGGGGAAGGAAGCACACAAAGGGAAACAGGTTGAAGGACTGGGGAAATGAGGCATCTGCTCTGGTCTTGCCTGACTGCAGGGCCAATGAGATAGTGGCAATACCCAACATCTAAGTCAGACAGGAGTAGAGCCCCAGGTAAAGATGCAGGGAGCATCTGAGACCATGGCAGGAAAGTAGCCAGCTGCCCTGGACCCAGCTCAGAACAGTGGGGTTTCAGTGTTCTAGTCCTAGAGGTGAACTAGGTGAGCTAGGAGTCTTCAAATACTACACGTGTGGTAACAAAACAAATGCCAGGCCCCTTCTGCTGGCAGATCAGTCAGGGAGCACTCCGGGTGAAGTCTGCTTGGCCGAGGAAACTGGGGAAGAAGCCAGCACTAGTGCAGTACAGTCTTTCATGTGTTAGGTCTGTTCCCCACAGCACTCGGCACGGAGCTGGTCAGATAGTAAGCACCCAATAAATACTGAGCTTGAGCAAGTAGATTCTTAGCAGAAAGAGGGAGCCTCCCGGGGATGAATGCCGCTCTGGCCTCACTGAATTCTCCTTGAATTGAATTGGAGCTGCTGGGTCTCTTAGCCACACTAGAAGAAAACCCCATTTGCTTATTATCCTCCATAAAGATGGCAGCTTTTAGTGTCGACCTTTACCCTTCTGGAGCAGAGGTCAGAGGCTTAAAACTGACGCTCTTTGAAACCCCAGACGTTAGCCCTACAACTGGATTCCATAAAATACTGCCATTTTGATGAAGTCTATGCTGACTTGCTTAAGATAAATACCCAGACATCACATATTGTGCTGAAATTAAGGACCTGGAATAAACGAGAATAAATAGCCAACCCAAGAGAGAAGGGGAGCATTTCAATGCGAAAGCTCATCTCCCCTAGAACGCACTTCATTTGAGTAGGTACATTTCAAAAGTTTACGCCAAAGGAAGACGATTTAATCAGCCACAAGGACAATGTGGAAACCTCCAGTGGCTGGATCTGATTTCTTCCTACTAAAAAGCAGCTGGAAGTTCACAACTTGGGAGAAATCTCACCCAACTGCATTGCAGGACAGAGGTACAGATGATCAGTGCCCAGAGGGCCTTGTTCAACGGCACCCCCTCCCCTGGACACCACGGTG
Organism: Vulpes vulpes; assembly: GCF_048418805.1. Taxonomy (NCBI): domain Eukaryota; kingdom Metazoa; phylum Chordata; class Mammalia; order Carnivora; family Canidae; genus Vulpes; species Vulpes vulpes. The sequence goes on along the minus strand of NW_027325799.1, from coordinate 33,261 downwards.
GTGAGCGGCTAGCTGCTCCCGCAGTTCACCAGGGCACAGGGCATGGGGCCAGCGCCTTCCTTAAATCTCAGTGCCGTCCTCAGTGACAGGGCTCAGCGGACCCCTGAGGCTGGAGAAGAGGCTGCTGATGAAGAGCGCCAGGCCAAGATCTCCAGTTCAACGGGCAAAGCTGAGTCTGACTCTCGCTCTGAAGTGGTTCCTCCTTTGTGCCATGAATGTGAACTGTGAGCGAACTCCACCCCGTCTGCCTCAAATAAAAAATCTCGTCTCTTATGCCTATCAGTCTCCAAGGGGCAGACTTCTCTAGAGTAAATTATAATGCATTTCATGTGCACAAAAAAAAAGTATTAGAGATATGCCAATATACAGAGACAAGGATTTGATCGAGTAAATATATCATAGTTCTGGTTCCCAGCTAGCAAAACTTTGGCTCCATCATATTTATTTTAAGATGAAAACTAATATTGTAAAATATGTTCTATCAAATGTATCACATGGAAGATTTATTTTTTAAAAATGTCTTATTAAAAAATATAAGAATAAAATGTTTTATGAAAAATAGATTCTTTTATCTTGGAATTTGAAATAGATTTGTATTAAACTACAATACATATTTTTTTTTTTTCAGTTAATGAGTAATAAGTCAATGGGAAAAGTATGGGAAATGAATCCCAAAAATATCTCTTCCCAGAGGCTGGGTCAGGAGTATCTCCCTTGGAACCTGAGATGACCTGAAGCTGTCGCAGAGATATAACATATGAGGAAAACATAAACAACTAAGAAATAGACCAAATGTGGCCCATCCTAGAATAAAGTGAGCAGTCAGGCTTGTATTGCCTGCCTGGAGGGTGTGTGGTCCCTGCCGGGCTGAGAATAGAACCAGCCGCCACCGGGATGGGAGTGGGCCCAGTGGACTTCCTGCCTTTTGGTCAGACAGACTGCCTTCCTGAATTACTAGGTCTAGGAAGCGGTGTTGACAGGGGTGTGGGGAGAGGGGGGGAAAGTCACACGTGTCACATACAACCCCCGCCCTGCCCTCTCCCCAGCCGCCGCAGCACTTCCCCTCCTACAGACCAGTTACCTAATCTGCACCACGCTGAGATGGTATCTGGGATCTCTAACGGCTCCGAAATCCCACAGCTCTATAATTCAGATACAAGGCCAGTCGTACAAGATAGGAAAAAGCTCAGCCCCGACTCGAGTTTGCTCGATGTCATATGTACTATACCAGGTATAGTCGAGGACTCCAACAAGGGCTGCTGTGTGCCAAGCACTTGGCATGCACTCGGCAAGGTGACTTGCCTTTCTGTGTGTCATCACACTGCACCCCCATGTGGGCATTACCAGGGTCATTGAGAAGACCAAGCACACCCAGGACAGAGTAGCTCACCCAAGCAGCCCCCCAACAGTTCCAATTCCCTAACCCCAGTCTCCTTCCATCTCACCATGCTAGATACTAGACTCTTGCTAGAGGTTCAGCCTGGGCACATACAAGTCTCTCTCCTTCTCCCACATACCCCCCTACATTGTCAGCACTAGGAGAAGCACTTATTCCAGACCTCCCTGCTCCCCAGAGGAGGATCATTTGCCTGACTGGGAATCTGGGAGAAGAACCTGTGCCTGCAGGACTCTGCTCCTCTGCCTCTCAGACCACAAGCTGGGCTGGGCCAGGATATCAAAAAATTATCATTTCAAGAGGCGTTCAAACTCCACATGTGGCTACTGGCCACTGTACTGGACAGTATAACCTTAGGTGCTAACCCACTGATCTCCCAGCTTGAACACTTCCAGAGGTGGAGGGTTCCTCACCTTCTGAATCACTCTGGTTACCTACCAGCCACCTCTGTTTGCTAGAAACATCTGCATATTATGCTGAAATCTGTCTCTTTATCATTTCCCACCTCTTGATACGAGCCATGTCTTTTGGACTACCTCTACCCCATGACGGCTCTTCCAATGTTTAAAGATGGGGAATACACTCCCCTTATTCCCCAGCACCCAGCCCTTATCAGGGTTAAATGGACCCTATTACTTTAGCTGTTCTTCACATGACTTTGTTTCTTGGCTCCTCATGGGCTCATTCTCCACTGGGCCCCAGTGTGCCTCTGTCTCTTTGGGAGACCATCAGAATGGAGTACATCTCAACACCCCGCCCCCCCCCCCCCCCCCCCCCCCCCCCCCCGCCAAGCCTCTCAGCCTTTTCTTAATACGCAGCTCTATCTCTCCTGGCTGCTGTCTCCCTGAGGCACTGCCCAACACTGGTATTATTTGGTGGGACATAGCTTCTGGTTTTTCACTGGAGAATGCTATATTTATAACTGTTGTGGGCACCTGTTGTTTTTTGACTACCCAGTATCCAGTCTGTCTAATTTAGAGAAATCCCAAAATAGGCAAGACCTAGGGCCCTGCCCCCTGTGGTGGAGCCCAAAGGGGAGCAGACATTCACTCTCCACACCTCAAGGCACCTGCCTATCCAGGCTCATGCCTGAACTTTTGAATCTGACCAAGAAGCACCAAGACAGGGGTTTCTGAGGTTTATTTACGATGGTGGTGGCAGTCAAGGGTCCTGAAAAGAGGCAGCAAGTGTCCTGAGGTGGTGGCATCATGGGCAAGAATCCACTTCTGTTGTTTGCGTACAAGGATTTGAGCACTTGCTATGTGACTGAATCAAACTGAGATACAGTGAGCATGAATGGGTGAGAGCATGGGGGTGATGGATGTATAAAAGACACTGGATTTCAAAGACTAAGTAATAGAACAAAATAATGGGAGATAATTTTTATATTGGTGGCATGTTGAAATAATATTTTGGATATGCTTTATAAAGTTAAATATATTATTATTTTTTAAACACAAGTTTTATTTGTGGATGATACCCTGCCCCCATCATTTTTCATTTTCCCTTCTTCCTTAATAATAGATTTTCAGCTGGGTTCATGGGGGTCATCCAGAATGAAGACTACATTTCCACTTAAAAAAAAAAAAAGAGGGATCCCTGGGTGGCGCAGCGGTTTGGCGCCTGCCTTTGACCCAGGGCGCGATCCTGGAGACCCGGGATCGAATCCCACGTCGGGCTCCCGGTGCATGGAGCCTGTTTCTCCCTCTGCCTGTGTCTCTGCCTCTCTCTCTCTCTCTCTGTGACTATCATAAATAAATAAATAAATAAAATTAAAAAAAAAAAAAAAAAAAAAGACTACATTCCCAGCTTCCCTTGCAGCTAGTGGGACCATGTGACTAGTCACTGCATGGAATGTGTGGTAGTCATCTGATTCCCAATAGCTTTCTTGAGAAATTACATGGGTGCACTCTTGCCTTCTGCTCCTTTATTCCTTCAGCATCCTGCTGTGTAGAATGCAGAGATATTGCCATCTCAGGCCCCGTGTTCAAGGCCATGCACAGTGGATCAAAATGCAAACGTCATGATGGTAGGGATTTTTGTGTCTCCCCCTCCTCCTCCGACTGTTGTAATGCCAGTGCCTAATTGATGCTGAATAAATATTTGCTGACTGATTAAATACATGAATAAATGAACAAGTCTGGGTCTCTGATGTACGAGGGAGGTGATGTCAGCCCCATACCACCCACCTGGGCTTTTACATGATAGAAAAGCAAACTCCTACTTCTTTAAAGCCCAAACCGAATCCTAATCAATAAAATATCAAAACGTCCTATAACTGCTTCATGCTACGGAAGGTTTACTTGAAATGTTAAGCTAAACCTCAGTAAATCAAATCACATTCTAAATGCATTGTGTGATATTCATCTTTTCAATGTTGTGGATTATTTTACAATGCCAAAATCCTTCCTTTTGTTTGTTTAATAAGTTGAGGTTTCAATATTTTAAGTTTCTAAAATCAAGATGTGCCTCTGACCATGCTTTTCTTACTTATAATTCAAAGCACCCATAGAAATCCAACCCAGCTGTGTTTCTCCTAACAGCTCTAGGGTATAGGTGAGTTAGCATCAAAAAGAAATGTTTTGTAAGATAAAAATGAGCTAATTTCCTTTCCTGATGAAGGGAAAATTTCCCATCTCATTCTCTGACCAGTACACTTCACTGCTTCTCAACCAAAGAGGAATTTTACATCAGAGAGGTTAGAAAGAGCTGATTTTAAACAAAAACAAATGTCTTTCTTATTTTTAAGAAAATCATTTCATTGCATTCACCCGTTTTCAGCCCCACTGATGTCTGAAAGGGATTAAGCCTTTATACACTGCTCCCTAAAAGAAAAATACAAACTTTGTAGCTTTGAAAAAGCCAGCAGACTACTTAATTCTGGTATGCAAACAGGTGGGATGAAAGTTCCATCAACACTGAGTGAGGCGCCGGGTCCTGGTTCCCTGTTCTTGGAAGAAAGAGATGCCGGGAGGGTTTCAATAGCCCCAAGCAGGCAGGAATGGCTCCGGGAGAGCTGAGAGGGGTGCCTGGAGGGGGAGGAAGACGGTAGGACTGGCCCAGGTGTCAGCACTAGGGCCGCCCCCCAGGACGAGCCGAGTTACCATTACCCTTCAGCAGGACAGCGAGGACAGCACCCATGGGATTCTTCGCCCTTCCGATTCCTGGGCCTGGAGGCCTCATTCTTCATCCCAAACTCACCAGGCTTTGAAGTTGTAGGAGACCAAGTGTCAGCTGCTGGTCATGTCGGATTCCTTAGTGGTCACAAGGGGACAGGTTCTGCTGGAGACTCCTGCTGTTGGGAGGAGCCCTCTGTTTGCAACCCTAGAGGAATTCTGGAATGAGAATTTCATAAAATGGCATCCTTCCTAGTCACATCATTATTCCCCCTGGACTGGAAGTGTCATGTTTGCTGTTGCAGAAGTGACTCATAAGCCCAATGCCTGGAGATTTCTAGACAGCATCTGATATGTAAGTTCCCGTTCAGTTGGGAACAACAACAACAAAAAATTAAATATGCCAGTGGCACAGATTTTCCCAGAGGTAAGTTCCAGACTAGAACTGAGTAACATACCTTAAAAAACAAAACTGTGTTTTAAAACTCTAGGGCCATGGTGGGATGCTGTTTAATGACTGATTTGTGATATCTTGGGTGGGATGGGGATTTGGGGTGTGAGAAGGAGGGAGCAGGTAACAGATAAAAAGTGCAGGAGATGAGAAGGTTTAGAGTGATGACCACCCATGAGGCCAGAACAGGCAGCCAACGATGCTGCATGAGGAGATGAGGCAGGAAAGACCCAGGGAAATGAGTGGACACTGGCCTCCTAGAATGGGGGCCACAGATGATTTCAGAAGCTGAGCAGGACAGCTCCAGATTTGCATCCTGAAACATAAACCTAACAGCAAAGTGGTTAAGCAGATGGAGTCGGGAGCAGCTCCCTGAAGTAACACAGAGGACAGACCCTGAATAGGCAGGGCCGCAGAGAAGGGAGGAAGGTCAATGCTTTGGGGTAGGAGGGAGCCAGCCTGATGCAAATGACCCTCAGATTTCTGTCTGGGGATCTTAGGAGATGGAGAAGAGCAGCTTGGGAGGTGGACGGCGAGACGATGTGTGTTGTGGACAATGGGCTACATGGGGACACTTCCTTGAAAGTGCCTGGGTTTACCTAGCTCTACCTTTTCCACGCTGGAGGGTGGCTTTCCCTTTATCCTCACAATATCCCCCTCTCCGTGTGTGCCAGACTGTCAGATGGGGGAAGAATCCCGAGCCCCCCTCTGGAGCCTGGCCTGAACCCAGAGGGCTGTCAGCAGGAACACTACATCCTTCCAGGTCCCAAGTGGCACCATTTCTTCAGCACTCGCTGTGTGCCCAGCATGGGGCCCCAAGGTACCCATTCTCTGGGTATCCCACAACAACCCTTTATCTCATACGGACAAGCTGAGAACGAAGGCTAAGCTATACGCTAGAGTCTTCATAGTGAAGAAGCAGCAGAATTGGTGTTTAAACCAGGCCTACAAGTTCCCCTCAATGAGATTATACTCAACCATATCCTGTAACTTCCAGATGAGGATCAGAATCAGAACCCAACCACTTCTATAAAGGTTTCACTTACAAATTATTTCATTCATATATTCACTCATTGAATTAACACTGAATACCTCTTCTTTTTTTTAAAGATTTTATTTATTTTTTTGAGAGAGAGATTGCAAGAGAGAGCATGCATTGGTGGTGGGGCGGGGAGACAGAGAGGGAGACTCCCCGCTGAACAGGGAGCCCAGTGTGGGACTCGATCCCAGGACCCCGGGATCATGACCTGAGCAGAAGGCAGATGCTCGAGTGACTGAGCCATGCAGGGGCCCCAACACTGAATTCCTTTTAAGTCCAAGGTATAGATATAATCAACCCCACACAGGTGCTCGGGTGGGGAAAGTGCTCCTGGTCTTATAAGAGCAACTAAGAGTCTGTGTCTTCAAGGAGGTCAACAGCAGAGATGCGCGAGCTGCAGCCTGGGCGCTAAGCCTAGCCCGCTGCCTGTTTTTGTGAATAAAGTTTTATTGGAACACAGCCGGGCCCATTTGTTCACAAGTCGTCCCGGGCTGCTTTTGCACCACAACGGCAGAGCTGAGCCCCGAGCTGAGCCGTTGCAACAGACACCAAACAGACCACAACGTAAAGTGTTTATATCTAGCCCTTTACAAAAAAAGTTGCCAACCCTTGGTCTAGAGTCAGAACCACAGAGGTCAGAGACTATGATACGATCTAGATTATTGAAATGCCACAAATAAAAACCCGTGGGGATGGCAAGAAGACACTAAAAGCCACAGGCAGGATTCACCCAGGAGGTTTTCACCATGTGCTTTGACCAGATAATGGGCTATTAGCCGCAGACACCCAGCCCGGAGCACCTCCCGCCCTGGGTGGGTGCCTGAAAGCACACAGTCCCCGGGAAGGAGGAGATGCTCAGGCACTTGGAAAGTAATCATCGAAGTTCTCTTTTTATTTTTACTTATTTTTTAAAAAGATTTTATTTATTCATGAGAGACACAGAGAGACCGAGACCCAGGCAGAGGGAGGAGCAGGCTCCATACAGGGAGCCCGACGCGGGACTCGATCCCGGTACCCCGGGGTCACGCCCTGACCCGAAGGCAGATGCTCAGCCACTGAGCCGCCCGGGTCACTGAAGTTCTCCTTTTGGAGCCACAGACATCCCGGCGGCGGCCCTGGCTCTGCTCTTGTGGAGCTCCGCGACCCGCAGCCCATCTACCAACCCCTGGTCCCCGGACACCAGCCCTCTCTGACGGGCTTACGGGGCTGTGAGACGCAAACATGGAGGGAAAAGCATCCCAGAGTGACCTGTGGAAGGTGTAAGTGCTCCGTGAATCCTGGGGGCGCTTCGGGCACTCACGTGGCCGCCCGCACCGGCTGCCCTGAGGAGAACACGCGGCACTTAGAAGCGAAAATGTCAACCCTGAATGCGAAGTTGCCTTGGCCCCAGGCCGGCGCGCTGTCTTACTGACTCACCCCAGTACAGCCTGGCAGCTCTGTCCTCCCGAGAGGAGCCCTCCTTCAAGCGGGGGCTGCCCGGGGCCCTGCTGCGGCCTGGGCCCCAGCGGACACGTGTGTCTGCACGGGTCACACGGGTCTCCGCGTGTGGGCGGCCACCGAGGCCGCCGTCCCGCTCCCTGGGCCTCCGGGAGCCTCCTCCGGCCGGGCCTCGGGCTGCCCGGCCCGCCGTCGGGCGCAGCACTGGCTGGGCCTCCTCCCGGAGCCGGAGAAAGCAGGGCTCCTGGGCCGCCAGCGCCCGCGCCTCGTCCAAGTGCTTGTGGCGGCGCTTCCTGCGGGCGGAAGGGCGGCTGCAGCTCGCCCGGACACCCCACAGCCCACAGCCCACACCCCAGGGCCCGGCCGCAGCCAAGCACGTCCAGCTGGCCCGGCGGGGAGCTGCCTGCGCTGGCGCAGCTGTCAGACGACATTCACCGGGACACTGGGGTCAGGCCTCAGGGCTATAAAGGGGATTCCTCTGGGAAGGGAGGAAGCTGTGAATCAGAGCAGAAAGCCGGAGCCCGGGCTTGTGGCCTGTCCTGGGCAGGCAGCCAGAGCACGCCTCACACACGCCCCGCGGCAGGACGAGCCACCCCTCACTTCACTCTGGCCCCCCGCCCTGCCACCTGCAAGCCGGGCCCTGCATCCCGGTCCGGTCGTGGGCCCCGCCGTGGCTGCCCCTGCCCCAGGTGGCCTGGAACAGGCCTGAGGCTCCCAGACTATCGCTGGGTTCTGACCTCGTGGCCTGGGGCAGCTTAACTTCACAGACAATCGGCTTTCCTTTCACGAGTGGAAACCGGGGAGTGAGCATATTTTCTGAGCATACCATGTTTGTTTTTCCATGTTTTAAGGGCATCGGCATAGGAAATGGGGTCAGACTTGTTTTGTATAGCTCCAGAGGTCAGAACAAGCACTACAGTTTAAATAAAGAAAAACTAACCGGCAAAAAAGCCTGTCCTGTGAGGCAGTGAGCATCCTGTTACTGGAGATGTTCAACAGAAATCGTTTGCAGGGACTTTCAAGTGCTAGACTGTCGGCTCTGTGAGGATGAGGCCCGTATGTGCCCCAGCACAGTGCCTGGCCCAGAGCAGGTGCTCCGAATGTTTGTGGAAGGAATGGAGAGAGGGAGGATGGGAAGGATCATCTTTGAGAACTTTGGAGAATAGATTCCTCCTGCAGGAGAGGGTTTGGACAAGCTGACCAGAATCCAGCTGCTTTTGATGCTGTGCTTACAGGGCAAGGGTCACAGGTGCCCAGTCCAAGGGGATACTTTGCCCCTGAAGCAAAGCCGAGCATCCGTCCTGCGATGGTGTGTGAGCCCAGGCACGAGCCTTTCTGTCTGAACGTGCAACAAGTCTGCAAACCCCCCGACATGAACTTTGTTGCTCACTTGCACAGAACCCTGGAAACCACAGGCTCCATTGGAAAGATATGCAGCCTGAGGCTTGGACGTGGTCAGCGGCTGAGCTGAGACTTCTCAGGCCTCCTGACCCTGAGCCTGGGACCCCTCCGACGGTGCATGCTTGTCTGTCTTCCTGCCAGACATAGATCATTCTGTCCCTCAGGACTGACATTATGGTCAAACCTGGTGTTTGCTCAAGCACCAGAGACTCCCATTGCCTTTGAAAAATGCCCAAGAAACAGATCTTGAAAAAATATGGCTCTTTCCCTGCCTCAGTCCCAGCAGGGATAATGCTTAGGCATTGCCACGAATTGTAGTAACCCATACAGGTCTGGGACAATCTCCAGAGGCAAGTTTATTTTTCTTTTTTTTAAAGATTTTATTTATTTATTCATGAGAATACAGAGAGAGAGAGAGAGAGAGAGAGAGAGGCAGAGACACAGGCAGAGGGAGAAGCAGGCTCCATGCAGAGAGCCCAATGTGGGACTTGATCCCGGGTCTCCAGGATCACGGCCTGGACTGAAGGCAGCGCTAAACCGCTGAGCCACCGGGGCTGCCCGCAAGTTTACTTTTCGGGGCCAACCCTCCTGATCACCTCGTTGGAGGGATGCAGTCTCTTCCAAAGGTCTTACTCCTTGGAGATTAGGCAGGTCGTTTTGCTTGTTTGCCCTCAGATCTGGGCACTCCCGTCCCGTGTCCTGCTCTCCCCCACAGGGGGCTGACCCCTGCAGGCCACATCTGCCAAGGTCCCAATAGCCACAGCCAGGAGGGTAGAGACCAGAGTCTTTCTATGCTGGCAGGTTACCTCCGTGATGCCAGTTCCTGCCAAGAACCCTCCACCAGGGCTCCAGTCTCTCTGGGTCTGCAAACACCATCTCCTCTCTGAGGCTTTCCCCCGGAGCATGGTAGCATTTTCCTGTGGTTGCTTCTCGCAAGGCTGCCTTTCACCCTCGTCTGCCCCTTTCATCTCTTCCATGTCTGCATAACCATAACTGTGGAGGTTTCTGGAACGGGTCGTGCTTTCTGCCTGGACCATGGCCGATTCCCTGTCAGTGCCAGTCGGCTGAGACCCAGGCCAGGGAGGGTTAAATCCGTGGAATTACGGGACTGTTCTAACCTGACCACCTGCAAGGGGAGCCAACAAAGCAGGCCAGCCAGGAGGCTCCCAGGGGGAGAACCAGGTCTGCAGTGGCCTGGAAGTGAAGAGGCAGGCCACATGCACTGTGGGTCTGCAAGGGAACCAGGCCCCTTGCCCACTCACAAGACCCCACCCACCCCGGCACCCTCGGTGCTTCTCACACGTGTGGGCCAGACGGCGTGAGTCAGCCTCTGGGAGCTCCGAGCGGGCCAGGCTCCCAGATCCACATCCCCTCCATGGAGCCGGAAGGAGAGGGCTCTCAGAGATGTCAGCCAAGAGAGCGGGTGTCTTTTCTCCCCTCTCCCAGACCTGCCGCATCTGGGACTCAGAGAAGACGGTCAGACTCTTCCTTCCCTCCCATCTCACCCCCATGGGCTCCTCAGTCCCTCAGGCCAAGGGGGTCTGCAAAGGTTCTCTGACAGCCTTGCCTGGGCAGGACCCCCTGGGGAGGCTGAGGTCTCTGAAAATACTGTTCACAGGCACAGACACATCAGGGAGAAAGGAGGAAAGCCCAGCCTCGCCTTCAGATTTATGTGGACCTACTATGTGCACACTTGCCCCCGAGCATTCACATATTTTAGGTCATTTCATCAGACTATAATGGGAGAGAGTCAGATCTGCAACCCCCACCCCCCCAAAGTACATCAGGCCCTGATGAACGTACCTTTATCAGGTACCTGCTGGGTACCAGGCATCCTACAGAGACAAGTAAGCTGTGCTTCCTGCCTTCTAAGAAAGTTCAGAACCTGGGGTCCAAAGTCAGCCAGACTTGCCTGAGTTTGAATCCAGACTGCAGTGTTAGTACTTATGTGACCCTGGGCAAGTGACATTTGTCCAGAGCCTCAGTTTCCTCATGTATAAAATGGGCATAATAGTACTCTCGTCTCATTGTGTTGTTGGAGGATCCATGTAGCTAACAAGCCTAGCAAGTGTCCGGGACATGTGACCACTCTTCAGAAACTGTTGACTAGTATTTTTTTTTAAAGATTTTATCTTTTTATTCATGAGAGACGCAGAGAAAGAGAGGCAGAGACACAGGCAGAGGGAGAAGCAGACTCCCTGAGAGGACACTGATGCGGGACTCGATCCCAGGACCCCAGGGTCACGGTCTGAGCTGAGGGCAGAGGCTCAACCCTTGAGCCACCCAGGCATCCCCGCTAGTATTTTTTAAAATCAATAAGCCTGGATTACATGTACAACCCCATGAGAAGCATTTTTGGAGGCTGCCCCACTGCTTCTGTTAACACTGTGGATCCATCCCAAAGCTTCTGACTCCAGAATAGGATAAAATAGGGCTCTTCCTTTCTTGTGTTGGAAGTCTCCAGCAAACCTGACCTCAGAGGAATCCCACACGCACTCAGTTCCCCTGACAGGCCCTGCCGCTGAGTCGCCGGATGTCCGCGGAGGTCCAAGGCTTGGAGAGTTTCCGGGACTGGCGGGGTCACACTGTGGCTGGGCCGTGCCCGGCAGCCCCACCCTTCCTGGCAGCCTGGCCTCCTCCTTGGTCTCTGAACGCCTGCCAAGGCAGAGGGCGGGCGGGCAGAGGGAGAGGGAAGGTCCTGCTGGGATGTTTGCCCTAAGGGAGGAGGCACGGGAGGAGGTAGGCACAGGGCAGCCGGCTGCACTCCACCCTCCCGTCTTGCCACACGGAAATCCAGTCTCTGGAAGTGCCAAGTGCTCCTCCTAGTGGGGAAGGAGTGGTGCGAAACCCCGCCGGGCAGCCTTTCCTCCCCCTCCCGCATCCCCACCCTGCCCGGCCCCAAGGCAGACACCCGGAGAGCTGGGGCACCTCCCCGGGCCTCCTGGGATGCCAGGCCGGGCCCCCAGCACATCACAACTGAAAGAGCCCTCCCACATCCAGTTCCCACACCTGATTCGTCTGTGGCAGGGCTAGGACTAGACCCCAGGTTTTTCATCCCACTTACACGGGTCTTGTTCAGGGCAGCACATTCAACAGCAGCCAAGAGGGAGGATGGTCACCTCCTTGCCCGCTGCCCACCCCCTCACCCCCCACCCCCCACCCCCCATCTCCAGTCCTTACACAAGCCTCACCCCATCCTGGGAACAAGACTGGTTCTTTTTCTTTTTTAAGATTTTATTTATTTATTTGATAGAGTGCGCACACAAGAGAGAGCATTAGCAGGGGTAGCAGCAGGCAGAGGGAGAGGGAGAAGCAGGTTCTCCGCCCAACAGAGCCCAACATGGGGCTTGACCCCAGGACCTGAGTCAAAGGCAGATGCTTAATCGACTGAGCCACCCTAGCGCCCCAAGACTGGTTCTTTTATTTACCTCTCAGTCACAGAGCCTCAGTGTCCAGTGGCAGCCTGTTTAAACCCACCCTTTTCCTGCAAGATCATCCAGTTCCTTCCAACCCCAGGCATCTCAGGGCCAGCCTTCCCTTCCACCAGCAGGAAAAAGGCTTTCTGCTCATCGTGGTGGGATCTTGGATTCAGAGTCTCCTCCACATGCTACCCCAACCACACACAAGCTGTGTGGAGCCCAGGCAGCCCAGAGAGTGAGAAGTAGGGAGCGGCCAGGGCTGACTTCAGCCCTGTTGGCCCTGTGCTTCCTGTCCTGCAGCACCAGGTTGGAGAGGGGCCATTCTGGTCATTTAGTCAGCAAGGAGAGGGAGGTGACTCTTGCCCCATCTTCTTCCCTTTGAGCTCTCTGGCGGCTGGCCTCCCACTCTGGACCCCTCTACACGCAGCCCTGGGGATCCCCAATCCCTGTGACGAACCCAGAGGCCTGGCTTAGAGACCAGCTGCCCCTGGTACCTCACCTCCAGAAGAGGGGTTCTCACAGTGAGGCTCTCTCAAGCCTGGGAGCCTGCTGTGCTCCCTGGGAGAGACGGAGGAGGACAGCTCTCTGCTCACTGTCCATATCCTGCCATGGGTTGGAGCTGGGTCTGAGCTCAAGGACAGGCCAACCAGACAGTGACCTGTGTTTTCCGGGAGGGCAGCCAGTCGTCGTCTCCTCGGGCTTCCAGGCACTGAGGAGAGTGACAGAGCCGGCACCTGCTGCCTTGCTGGGTAGGCCCCACCTGGGCCCCAGCTGAGCCAGCATGCCTGGCTCTGGTCTTGGGGTGGAACATTGCACAGCAAGAGGGGACCCCTACACTCAGCCCTTTGCCTTGGCCACTGCTTTGTGAGCTAAACGGGGTGCATGGAGGGGACGAGGGTCATGATCGGAGGCTCCAGGGTTGTCCCCCTTGTGCCAGAGAACGGAGGATTCCTATCTGGCTATCTCGTTATGAGCAAGTCTTATCTCTTCTTCCAGACTGTTTCAGGGCAGGGGAAAGGCATTTAATTTGGCCTCAAAAACCCGGGTTCGATTTCAGGGTGGTATTGCCATCTACTGGGACCGTGGTAGAGGAGCATCCTTCCCAGGGCCCTGGTGGCTGACAGTCGGGTGCTCATCAGCCTGAGGGCAGGAGGTCAGAAGAACCCCATTTCTCACTTGGTAGAAGGCCCCGCACCCCTCCTCTCAGCAGATGCAAAGACACTCCAGGCCCCCTCCCTTTAGTGAACACCTGGGAGCCACATTTCTAAGAAAGAGAATGGGGTTTGGACACCCAGTGAAACAGGCCAAAGTCAGGTTGTAGGAGACCCAGTGCAGAGGTGAGGGCAATTCAACCAGGTCAAGAGGCCTAGCTCCCCACAGCATGGAGCAGTCCCGGGAAACGGATGGGCCTTATCTTCTTCCAAGTGGCCTGGGGGTGCACGTTCGGAGGGTCAGATTTTGACTACCCTCAGAAAGAACTGTGTCAAAGTGGGCTCTTCCACAGAGAAGAGCTGAGGTCCTGGGCGGTGACTGACGGCTGGAGGTGTCCTGTGCTCCGGTTCGACAGACTTGGCGGTGGGAGGCGACCGTAGAAGGTGGATCCCAGGATTCCCAGCTCACGGAGGAGCAAGCTTCTCCCTGGTGGTAGTCAGCCAACACTGCTCTGGAGGATTCTTCAGAACAGAGGGCTTGGCTAGAGCGTGTCTCTGGTCCCGCCCGAAGCGCCTCACATACCGTATATATTATCCACATGCAGGAGGGGCCGGGAGGGGCCTGCATCTATCAGGACAAGCAGTTTAATGGGTTATAAACCGTTCTGTTCCCATGTAACCTTCTGTTTATACAAAAAAAGTGTCTCTCTCTCCTCTCGCTATGTAAATAGAGCCCACAGAGGCTCCTCGACTTCACTGCCATGAAGTATGTGGCCTTCCCCGTGCCAGGAAAAACAAGTCCGTGCATGAAAATAACCCACCCCGAAATGGAGCAGGCCAGTTGTTCAGGGCTGGGTGGTCCCCTTGCTGCCACACACGAGTCTGGTGCATTCACTGGCCAAACGCCTCACTCCAGTCACCCTGAGCCAGGAGGGAGGCAGGTGCCGGGCGGCGGCCCGTTCTAGGGAGGCCATCGGTGATTCTTGAGGCTGGAACTCCCGTGGCTGTTGGGGAGCCCCTGTCATCCAGCCACCCCATCGGCCCAGGAGCCCAGCCAGCAGCCGGCCAGCTGTAGAGCAGCTGTTGGCGTGAGGAACGCAGACAACCAAGAGTCACAGCGGTGGGGGAGCAGTCTTCATTAAAAAGGAGGCCCAGGGCACCTGGGGGGCTCAGCGGTGGGGCGTCCACCTCCGGCTCAGGGTGTGACCCCAGGGTCCTGGGATCGAGTCCGCATTGGGCTCCCTGCAGGGAGCCTGCTCCTCCCTCTGCCTGTGTCTCTGCCTCTATCTGTGTGGCTCTCATGAATAAATAAATAAAGTCTTTTAAAAAGGAAAAAAACACAGACCCAAGAGAAAGTGCAGTTCCTACGGGAAGGGCGCTTGGTTCCTTGAGGCAAATTAATGACAACGGAACAGATGATGCGTTATCTTGTTTTCATCTGCACCAAGCAGACAGGTAGGAATGGCCGGGCTCTTCAGGGCAGAGAAGCACCCGCGGGGACCTGTGAGGTCAGAGGTAGAGCCAGATGAGAGCCCCCTCTCCCGGGGGTGAGGGGAGCAGGATCGTCTGACACCTGCTGCCTCTGAGACACACCTCAGCGGTCCTCTCCCTCCCTCCTTCCTCCTTCAGCCCTTGCACCCAATGAGCTGGCTCTTATCAAACATTTGCTGTGCCTCACCTCGAAAGCTGCCTCCCCCAGGAAGCCTTCCCTGACCGTGAGCTCCACATCACTGCTGAGTGTGAGCTCCCTGAAGAGAACAGACATTTTCTTGTTTACTTACGTGTGTGTATTACTGTTTACTCTCTCTCCTTCCAATAAAGTTTAAGTATTAGGAGAGGTGGCACCAGGTGGGTGCCACCTCTCCTAATACAAATAGAGTTGAAATTGCAAAAGAGAGATTTCTGTTTCCAATTGCAGACACCCCAGTGATGGTCGAGACGTTGAGTGTTTGTGGAGATGTTGTTAAATCTTACGTGTTGAGTGATGTGTGTGTTCCTTGGGTGGGTGGGTGGCTTGCAAGGTCCTTGCACCCCTGGCCAGCACCTCCAGTGTGGTCGGGCTCCGTACCTAACCAGGACAGAAGGACAAAGCATTTTCCTGGTCTCTTAAGGAGCAAATGGGATTTTCTGAGAATAACCCTTCTTTGTTTTCCTTCTCACTTGCAGAAGGAGGGCTCGGGACCTGGGGCTGATGGCCCCTTGCTCCTCTCCCCCTCCGCCTCCCCCATAATTGCTTCCCTCCCTTCTTCCTCTCCCATCCTGACTATTTGTCATTCTCTGCTTGTGGCAAATTGCTTTTCACTTTTGAAAACCCGGAATGGTTGCTAACCAAGACAGCCTGGAAGTTTTTTGCAAGCAGGGGGTGTTTAGAGATAGAAAACACTATTGATTACTCTCCCCCGATAGCAGCGTCACTGAAATTCAATTTACTAAGCATTTGTGGGCAATCTGTGAGGCCAGTACCCCGCTGGACATCCTGGTGATGTGGAGGCAGGGCCGGCCTTTGAGAGGCTGTCCGACCAGTAAGAAAGAGATTATTTTGATTCAATAAATGTTTTCTTAAGAGCTTACTAAATGCTAACCACTGGACGGCCTCCCGTGAATGAGGGCGAGGCCCGCCCTGAGCAGCTCATGGCATGTGGAGAAGGAGAAATTCCTGATGATTTCAATAGTGTTTTAGGTTCTGTGGAGGAAGAAGCACACACGGAAGAGAGGAGAGGGCAGCAGGTGCTAAGGAGCAGACAGGGAAGTTAAGCTCTAAAGGAGCGGTCGGAGTTCACCTGACGAGGAGGACGCTGTGTGGGTAGAGACAGAAAAGCTTCAGGCAGAAGGACAACAGGTGCAGAGGTGGGCCTGGGCTTGCTGCGTCCAAGGCCTGGAAGGAGGCTCCTGCAGCTGGAGTGGGGAGGGAAGGAGCCGACCACAACAGGCAGGGCTGCAGAGGCAGGCAGTGAAATCGCGGCGGGCTGAGGCGGGGGGAGGACCTGCAGAGTGCTAAGTGGTCTGTTGCAACAGAAAGATGGACAGTGTGTAAGGGGGCAGTGACGGGGTTTAGACTTTATCATGGGAGCTCAGGAGGAGATTGCTCAAGGTGGCGGTGGAGAGATGGTCATGGGGAGACCCAGGCCTGTGGCTGGGGGAGAGATGGATGAGAAGCACTGAGGCAGAGTCCAGGGGCTGGAGGGGGATTGACAGGTATAGTAATAATAACGAGGTGTCCCCCCACCACATGAAGCATGCCCCCTCTCAGATTCTATCCCCAGGTCTTCCCTCTCTCCCTCCCTCCCTCCCCCTGCTCCCCAGCTCCCCACTGGCAATGGCATCAGGCATCGGAAAACAAGTGCACTGTTCATACGTTCCCTCTGACACGGGGAGAGATGGAGCCAAGAAACGGACACTCTAAGGTGCCTCCCCCACTGTGTCCGTGCTCACGGAGGGTCACCTCCCCACACATCCAGCACCTAGAAATGACCCAGAGGAGGGAAATCCTCCCTGAGAAAGTGCAGCCTGACTCACACCTGGGAGAGGGGGCCACGGGGAGACACAGGTGGTCAGGAAACATCTTGTTTTCTGTAAGAAAGCGCACCCCTGCTCCAATGAGCTGACTTACAGTCGGGGACACCTGTGCATGGGATTTGCTTGATTGGGGAAGAGTCAGCAGGGGGTGAGAGAGAAGGTGCAGGGCGGAGTGTTCTGGCCCAGGCTCTGCTACTGTGTGGGTGCCTTCCGCTCTCTGGGCCTCAGTTTGTCAATCTACAGAATAGGGCGTCAGAACAGCTGACAGTAAAATGCCTGCAGACTCTGCCCCCACCCCCAGGTGTGTGTGGGCCAGCGACTTGCTACCCGCCCAGGACACGGGTGCTTCGCCCACCTCCTGCCCTGAAGCCAGTCCCACTCCCAGCGTCCTCCATCTCCTCCCAGCCTCCCTCACCCAGCAATTCCCCCACCGCCGGCCCGCGGGGGAGCCGGGCCTTCAGCAGACAGTGTCTGGTTAAGCCTTTGGATGATACATGCAGCCAGGGGGTTGGTTTTTCTCCCTCTCACCCTCCCTCAAGGATCCAGGAGGCGTAGAAGCAGAGCCAGCCCGAGGAACCAGGCCTGGAGGCCCCCTGGTACCAGCACCCCAGCACCAAGGAGCCCCGTCTACCACGCGCTGGGAGAGCACGCAGGGCAGGACCCCCTGAGGAGGCGCTGGCCCCAGGCCCCGCTGCGCTGGCAGGAGCTCTTCTTGGCTCAGACAAGCTGCCTTGGAAACAAATCTCTGCTACTCACTTCTTTCCTCTATTTGGCTGAAAACGGAGCCGGAGCTGTTGGCTTGAATCCTCTTTTTCTTTTTAACCTCGCTCCCTCTTTTTTTTTCTGCTGCTTGGAAAAAAAAAAGAGTTTTGAACCAAGACTTAGTGCAAACTCTTTTTCTTCTTAAAGTTTCTTTAAGAAATCAGTGGTGCTCACAGTAGCAACACGATGCACCAGGTGTTTGCACAGCACCTCTCGGGGCGTAAGAATCTCAGACGGCCTGAGCTGCCGGCGAGCCCGGCGCTGCCCTGCCCACACCCGGGGAGAAGGAGCCGCCCCGGTCCCACAGCTGGCCAGGGAAGGACTCGGTGTCCGGATGCTGCCAGAGAAGGCCCTGGGACCCGGGCAGGTTTCCTCACCACCCCTCCGGGCCACAGCTGCCGGAAAGTGGACGGAAGCCCAGCTCCTCAGGAGACGAATTTCCCTCTAACTTTTTGCCCAGGGCGACCTCCAGGCAGACCACTGGGTGGCCCGCAGCTGTAATCAGAGCTGAGGAACTGCCTCGCTAGGCCCTGGGCCGAATCGTACCTTCCTCCTCCACCCGAAGGAAGGGTAGCGGCTGGTGTTGCATTCACTGAGCACCTACTGTGTGCCCCGCGTCTGCCAACACTATCTGGTGTTAAACATGGCAACAACCTTGTGGGGTGGATATCATTCCCTTTTTATTAGTCACAAAAGCAAAGCCCGAAATGTGAAGTCATTGCCAGAGCGACACACAGGAAGACATGGAGTCAGAATTTGAACTCGGGCCATTTCGACCCCTTCTTACTGCAGTGAGCATAGGCAGACGGCTCAGTGGGGCTCTGGACAAACTATTCATGGACTCTCTGGCGGCCCCATGCCTGAAATGGGGCTGGACCCACCACCTGAGTGCCGAAGTCCTTCCCAAAACGTAACAGTCCTGGGATGAACTGGAAGACTAGATTCCATTGGGCTGTAGCCATTCTTGGTGGAGTCCCTTCCCTGTGCCTCACGCGGAGCTAGGTGCCAGGGCAGGATGCCGTCCCCCATCCTAGAAACCCCACTGGGTTTCTAATCGGAAGCGATGGACCGCGGACCATGAAAAAGACCCACTGGCTGTTTCAGACCCCCTGGGGCTGAAGGTGGAAGATGGAGGGGCTGCACACAGTCTAGACAACTCAGAGGGTTGGAGTCCTCCGAGGTCCCAGCAAGGGTGTCTCCAGGGGCAAGTGCAGGGGGTCCCACAGCCCACTCTCCTGCCTGGTCTGGGGGACCCTGCAGGTGAGGCCCCTCTGAGGCATCACTACCAGCACAAGTTCCTTCTCACCTTCTGTCCTCTGGGGCAGGTGCTGCACCACATGGGAACGTGTACTGCAGGTGCTGGGGTAGGGCTCGCACAGTCTCCTCTCTGGGGTCTGGTGGAGGCTGGGGATAGATGGCAGAATGGGGGAACCCGGATACCCAGGGAGAGGACCCAGAGTAACTTCAGTTCCACGCTCAGCAGAACCTATGGTGCGCCATATAGCATACTGTGTCGAAGCCTCAGCCTGCAAGGGGCTCCCAGTCGGCTGGGGCAGGCAGACTGGCTCTGGTTAAGGGGGGGACAAAGTGCTACGGGGTCCTGGTGGGAGGAGCCATTGACCCCACTGGGGGTCTCAGGGAAGGCCGCATGGAGGAGCTGACTCTGAGGATGGACCTAGAGGTGGCGGGCAGGGTTCTGACAAGGAGGTACAGGAAGAAAGAGGGACAGGGATGGTTCCATAGAAGAGCAAAGCAAAATGTGGCCTGAGCCCTGGCCCAGCCGCACAACAGCGGGTGGCCTCGCCTGCTCTCCGAGGCTGCCTCCTCACCTACAGAGCAGAGAACACGATCCTCAGCCCTGGAAACGCCTTCCTGCGCACACTTGCTGTGGACACCCCCTTCCTATCTCCCCCGCCACTCCCTGCCCCAAACACATCCTTTTGGGAACTGGACTCTTACACAACAGAAATACAACCAGGAACACGAATGTGGGGATGACTCTTAGCCGGCTTGATGTTTTACAAATAGGGAAACTGAAGCTCAGCAATGTTGTATGACTTGCTCAGCATCGTCCAGGCATTGAATGACAGTCCCAGGACTGGAAGCTCCTCATCAGTTCCAGCCCTGATCACATGTTTGTGATAATCACATCTTAGGATCATCTTTTTTGGACGTGGAGGGCCAGCCTTGCCCCCACCCCCACCCTACCCCGTATCCTGGTCCTCAGGTTCAGATCAGGTCCTCACTTTTCCTTCCCATTCATGGCAGCCTCTTGTGTCCACACTGTTCTGGTGTTTACTGCTGCCGTGCGTCCAGGTCAGGATTTGGAAGACAGTACCTGGCCGTGCAGCTCGGTACCCAGGGAATGGACTCGCTCCAGCTCCCCACTCAGGGGTCTTTCTGTCCTCAGCATGGGCCCAGGGCAGAAGGTGAGCCCCTCCTGTTCCCAAGTGGCTTCCTTCTTTGCTTGGGACCTGCAGGGAAGGATGACAGCTTGCTGAGGGCAGTTGAGGGGTCGGACGACTGGTGAGGTAGGGAATGGGCATGCCAGGGGGCACAGCAGGGACAGATCGCAGCGGGGTGTGACTAACTGCTCCCCTGGTGACATCTCACAAGACCCGAATGTCCGCGGGGGAGGCGTCCTACCTACGGGGCAGGGAAGCAAGGGTGGAGGTGGAGACGAGGGTGGCAGGCGACACACGTGACACCAGGGTGGTCTTTCCAGGCTGCAGACGAGTCTCTGCACACAGGGGAGAACACGTGTTAGGGCTACAAGCTCATGCCGGGCCTGCGTGTGTCACACTTCCGGTCCTCCACAGGCTTTGTTTAGCTTCCAATCGCGTCTCCCACTGTGCATCCGCCTGGTGGGGCTCTTCCTCAGGGAAGAGGGCAGTTGGAGAAAAGCCAAGGGGGGGGGGGAGGGGGAAGAGTCAGACGTCCCAGGCCTCAAAACAGAGCTACCAAGCCGAGGTGGCTACTGCATGGTGACCCCAGCCACACGCAGAGGGCAGCGGGTGCAGAAGCAAACAGCTGGCTGAGGACACGCTCGCAGCACTCGGCCCTTCCAAGCCCTCCGCCTGCCTCTCCCTCCAACGACCGATGCTCTCATTGGCTTGGATTTCACAGGAGTTGGGGTCTGGACCCTTGTTTTTTCTCCCCCCACAGAGGAATGGACCAAGCTGCGGACACCACAGGTCCTGGCGTCCACAGGGAAGGGGAGAGGTCACGTCTGGGGCAGGATCTAGGAGGTACTGAGAGCAAATACCACAGAACCTCAGGGCTGGAAGGGGCTTCCCAGATCGTGTACTCAGAACCTCTCAGGTTACAGCCAGGGCTACTGAGGCCCGACCAGGGAGCCTCACAGAGGTGTAGGACGCTGTGGGAACGCCGGGCTTCCTGTGGGCGGGGGAAGCAGTGAACAGAAGCCCCGGGGAGCTGGCCCCGTGGAGACAGTGGGTGGGGCAGTGGGGGAAGGAGGTACTGCGGGGGCTCAACCCTCCAGCCTGCCTCAGAGTGTACCGTGTCCCTGTGGCCAGGTCAGCCCAAGGCCCACCCCCTGCAGGTGGTGCACATGAAGCCAACCTTTTTTTTTTTTTTTTAGGTTTTATGTATTTACTCATGAGAGACACAGAGAGGCAGAGACAAAGGCAGAGAGAAGCAGGCTCCTTGTAGGGAGCCCGATGTGGGACTCAATCCCGGGATCCCAGGGTCATGGCCTGTGCTGAAGCCAGAAGCTCCACCCCTGAGCCCCCTGGGCGCCCCACAGAGACCAAGAGCAAACCACGAGCCTTTATCTGGGCCAGTCATTGCCAGTTCCTCCCTAGGATCCACCAGGAAGCCAGTGGACCAATGAGTAGGACATTCGGACTTCTGAACGCCTGTTGCTGTTGGTGAAAATGGGTCACAGTGGGGGATGAAGCTGCACAGCAAGGAGAAAGCTGGGGGGAAAGGAGGACCTGGTCCAGCCAAGGGCTCGGGTCAGAGAAACCAGGGGTTCTTTGGGCTGTCCCTCCAAAGTGCGCCAGGCCGGCAGCTGCTCTGAAAGCTGCATGTTGTGCACCTGTGCTTGGGGCCAGCCTGGCCTTGGAGGGCGAAGGCCCGCACCCCACTACCAGCCCCTGCCCAGGGATTCAGGCATGGGGGAGGGTTACTCCACCCGAGAGCCCGGGGAAGTCAAGTTGCCCCTGGTAGTGACCACCCAGGGCCCTCAGCAGCAGCCAGCCCCAGAAGCACTGTTTGCCTGCCTTTGCAGCAGGAGGGGCCACGAGACCCGCCCCCAGCGGAGGGCGACGCCCCAGACTCCAGGCTGCCTGGCTCGCCTGTGTTCCAGTGACCCGCCAGGCTGGGAGGGTGAAGGACTTGGGGCAGCCCAAGGCGAGGGGGCGACTGGGCCACCAGGACGGGATGGTGGGCGGGGATCCCAGCCCTGCAGGGCCTGGGGCGCAACGGACACGCGAGTAAGGGAGGAGGAACTCTGCAGTCCCCGCGCCTCACAGCTGTGTAGAGAGCACTAAACAAGAGAATGTGCAGAGATGTAAATAGCTCCGCTTCATGATCATCAGGTTCCTTTTTTTCCATAAACTTTGCTTAAGTTCATAATAAAAAAATAAACACAGGCAAATTACGCTTACTTCACACAGTCCTTTCTGGGTGGTAAGTTCTGTATTACATTCAAAATTCATATGTGTGGCTGGAACTTCCCACACGGGCCAAAACGCGAGGCCTGGGCAGGACGGCCTGTGGGGCTGCTACCCTCAGGGACACCCTGCGGCAATCCTCGGTGGCCCCTCCACACCCAAACCCCGCGTCCCTCAGCGGAAAGCCGGGCGAGGCGAGGTCTGAGCAGCGGGAGACAAGAGGCCGAGATACCTGCACGCGTTTCAGTAAGGGACTTGTCATTTGTGAACACGGGAGCGTCCCCCCTGCCCCGCCCCGTGGAGTCCTGAGGCTCCCAGTGGTCAGCGAGGAAGTGCCGTGGGCACAGCTGCCCTAGTCGCAGCCGCTTCAGGCACAGCCCTGAGGCCTCCTGGTTTCTGTGGGTGGGAACCTGGCAGCCGGCGCTAAGTCCCCGGGGCGCAGACGGCTGGGGCTCCGCTGAGGGACGCTCCCTGAGGGACGCTCCCAGGGGCCCTCGGGCTGCTGGAAGGCTCAGAAGACCCGATCCAGGCCCCCTCAGGCCGGCGCTGGCTGACTCCCCTGTAGGCCGCTCCGAAGCCCGGCAGCTGGCTGGCCCCAGAGCTGCGAGACCCAGAGAGGCCGTCATCCTATTATAACCTAATCTGGGAAGTGACATCCCATCGGGCCTGCCCCACTCCCCCGTGGGCTGGTCACTAAGTCCAGTCCACACTCAGGAGGGTAACTGAGATCCGCCTCTGGAGGGGAGAAGTGTCAAAGAGTTTACAGACACATCTGCAGAAGCACCATAGGATCGATCCGTGATCCTGACAGGTTCCAGGTGTGTGACTGCGGCCCCTGGCCCCTTGGAACATCAGGTGTGGAGGACGGAAGAGGACCTCCATGTGGGCCCCGTTCTCCACTCTCTAGAGGGGCACCCAGGGGTGAGAAGGTGTCTTCCTGGCAGGGGTGCGCAGGGCAGCCGGGCTTCCCTTCTCTTCAGGGCCCCCGTGCCCTCTGGCAAGTCGCTGCGGGAAGAGTTCTGCAGGCCAGGGGATGGGGCACCTGACGGGAGCTCCCCTGCTGCAGGGGACGGGCGACGTCCGCCCACCTCTACGTCTGGGGCCTGGCGGCTGATGCGGAACCCTCCAGAGCCTAGGGCCTGCGGAGGACGTCCTTGCATGTCCCTCGTTCCTCCAAAGGACCGGAGAGGAGACGCTGCCGCAATACGGGGTGAGTCAGGCCGGGCACGGTCAGTCCCCTCCTACCCGACCAAGAGAAGAAAGAGCAGAGAATTATTCACAATCCAGTTCTCTTAAGAGGTCAGTAGCCTCGGCGCGTCAGATGGGCCTGGCTGTGAATACTGGCTCCGTTGGTACCGGCTGTGCCCCCGCCTCCTCTAGTCTTGTTTCCTTAACTACAAAACAAGCATAAGAGAGTTTATGGAATTGAAATGAAAATGAAATGATCCGTTAAAGCTTTAGAAGTGTGACTAGCACATAATTAGTGTTCATAGATAATATAATTGTTAATATTAGGATTCCAGAAGACGTCAGCGTTCATCCAGTTCAGCTGCACATCTAGCTTGGGACTCCCATCTGACTTACGATGACAGATGGCGGGGTTCACAGATCACGGCTTGAATACTTTGGGGGCCCGGGAGCTCACTACCTACCCTGGCAGCCTAGGATCGCGGTGCTGACTCACAGACCGACAGCTCGAACCAGACCCGGAGCCGTAGTGGCCTTTCTGCGGCTGCCTCCTCCACTCCTTTTGGAACCGAACAGTAAGCAATAGTTTTGAACTTCAAAGAGCCCCCAACACGCCAAAGGAGAGAGAAAAGTGCATTTGTGTCCTTGGCAATCCAGAATGTTTTACTTACCCTCACTCGCATCTTGTTTCATTCTAGAGCAAAATCATAAGTGACACGTGTGGTCAAGAAAACTGTGTGTTGGGCAGCCCGGGTGGCTCAGCGGTTTAGCTCCGTCTTCAGCCCAGGGTGTGATCCTGGAGACCTGGGATCGAGTCCCACGTCGGGCTCCCTGCATGGAGCCTGCTCCTCCCTCTGCCTGCATCTCCGCCTCTGTCTCTCTCTCTCTCTGTATCTCATGAATAAATAAATAAAATCTTAAAAAAAAAAGAGAGAGAGGGAGAGAACTGTGTGCTAAGGAGATGCATAAGGAAGATGCATAAGGAGATGCATAAGGAGATGCATAAGGAGATGCATAAGGTAGGCTACTGAAAACAGTGGAGACTGGGAGAGGGTGGGTGGGTGCGGCGGGCTGGGGGGAGTGATGTCGTGTGTGTTTATGATCTCAGGGGTGCATGGACACGGGAGTGAGTGGAATGGGTTTTGTGTGCCTGTGCGTGTGAGCGGAGGGGAGGGCGTGCCTGTGCGTAGGTGTGGGAGGTGTGCGTGTATGTGGGTGCGTGGGGGGTGAGCACCATCTGTGAGTGCTCCCGCCAGGGTACAAGGTTCCCCAAGGCAGAGCCGTCACGAATTTGGGAGCACATTTCTTTGGGAGCCGCGGCCCACTCTTCTCAGGGAGCTGCATCTGTGGGCCAGGATTTGAGGTTTGTCTCCCCGAGGCCTCCGGAAAGACATTCCAGGGGTGAGTGCAGAGCCCGACCCCCACACAAACCCACCAGCACCTGGAAGGCCCTGGGCAGGAGCGTGCAGAAACCCCAGGGGACACGGTACAAAGGCTCAGAGTGGTGCAAACCCACCCCCTGAAGAGAGAGAGGAGGGCCGGCTCCTCCCCCACCCCCAATCTCCAGTTTGAATTTTAAAAATCAGTCTTATGAGCAAACATCTGCCACTCTCCGTCTTGTGAATGAAAGGTGAAGATCAGAATAAGAAATCTTTGTGTTTTCATTAGGTATTTTAGCAAATGCAATGAGGACATTCAGATTCGATTTCCTTGTTTTGTACACACACATAAGTAGCGCTAAGAGGATTACTTTTCCTGGGGCCCGCATCCTTCCTAAGGGGCCCCAGTCAAAAGGGAGCCTTGTTAAACAGCGTTTTCTCTAATTCCCCGGCTTTCTTCCTTGCCTCGCCGCAGACACCTCGCCCCACTCCCCAGTCCACCCGCCTTGCCTAGCCTCGGCGACCTAAAGGGGTCCGGAAACTGCTCACCCCTGCCCCTGGTTCCTTAATAAAGCTGGAGCTGAACCCGAGCGTCCAAGCAGAAGGGTGGCCTCAGGGAACCCGGGACACCCCCCCTCCCAGAAAAATGTAGCCTTTTCGCCTCTGAGCCACTGAATGGCTTTTCGAAGGTTTTCATTAGGCCCCGGGTCTGCTGGTGCAGAAAGCCTCACAGATGTTGACATTTTTTTCATCCTTGGGTTAAGATGTCTTCCATAAGCTTTTATTCCTCATTTGTTACTTCTTTATTATCCGGGAGGTTTGGCCGCCTCCCTCTGCTCCTCTCTCTGAAGAGAGCAGCGGTAGCTGAG